>NW_015536463.1:806972-832822 GCF_001515605.1 Sinocyclocheilus anshuiensis | reverse complement strand
GATAGCTGGCCAATCAGAGCACACCTCGCTTTTCAGACCAATGAGCTTTGTAAAAATCGATGCGTTTCAGAAAGGCGGGGCATAGAGGAGAAACAATATAGTACAGTATGTGGAAAATAATGTGTTTTTTTAACCTTAAACCGCATAAACACATTTCATTACACCAAATACACAAAATAATGTTCTTTTTAGCAACATCATATGACCCCTTTAACATATTGGCTGTTTATTAGTACTTATAAAGCACATATTCAGCATGACCATATTCTACACCCCTAATCCAACCTAATACCTAAAATGAACAACTACCTTACTAACTATTAATAAGCAGAAAAAAATGAAGTGTGACCAAAAAATCGAACAAAATGCAAATTATGTAAAATGCAATTAATGAATCAAATAAGCTATATCAATATTTGCTGAGAAAAGCCCACATATTAAGATAATTCAGAACATTATTTTTTTGTGTGCCAGTGTAGTTATTATTTTCTCAGTATCAATATCATCTTATAAGAAAAAATGTCTTTTATGAGGTGGCCATTTTGTATGAATTTGAATTAAAGTGTTTAATAAAAAAAAATAAAAAAAACTTTGGCTAATGACTAACCCTACACCAAAACCTAACCGTTACAAAATTAAATGAAATAATATAAATATATACAAATGGGATCGTACAAATTCATGATAACCAATCCATAAGCCATATAACATTAATTTAGAAAAACATAAAAAAAAGTTATTTATTATTGTATTGATCAATATCCAAAATCCTTCTGTATGCCCAAATATTGTGATATTAAACACTGATTAAATCAATAAATTTGTCTACATGGAGCAACTGCAGTTTTGGTTGTCTAACTATTGTATCAGCTCTAAGGAAAGCAGGAAAACAAAAGCAGTGGATTAAGGACTAGACTTCATGAATGCATCCAGTCACACCTGCTCATGTTCACACCGGCCAACTGCAATCTCACACCTAGAAAAATAAGCTACAGTTCATCAGACAGTGACTGTAGCACTTGCCATCGGTCCCTGGATCTACATTGCATGTTTCCCTGTATGTGTGAATTCAGGTGTGTTATCCAGCACAGCCATTTAAAATAGATGACCATGATAAAATATATATGGGTAAACACTGAAGTGTGCAAATCCACAATAATTGAATACAACAACTATCCCCACACTTAATCTCTCAGGTAAACTACTGCACGTTTTTGCTGCTGGTCCACACACACCAAAAAAGAAACTGCACATGACTCTGCAGGAAAAGGAAATCATCAGAAAGACTGATTGGCTGATGGCACCATAAGAACACGTCCCAAACTTCTCTCCACAGCAACTATAGTGAGATGTGACATGAAAGACAGCAGGCAAAAGGAAAGCATGAGTGCATTTCATGTTTTGAAGAGCTCTCAAAAAAGAATCTGTGACTGGTAAAATATTTACTAAAATAATTACAGTAAGTACTTGCAGTTTGTATTTTGCTTATGAAAATTATTTTGTCAGAATACTTGGCAACTTTTGAAGAGAATTGTGTTACAACATCTACCCAGCCAAACCTTGACCCTGCATCACGTGTGTCTATTGATCACCGCCACCTGTTTCACCGGGATGATTTAGTCCTTTCATCTGTGCTTCGTTTCGCTTTTTCATTTTAGAGGGGTCTTTATTTTTAATGATGGTATATACATCAGACTCCAACTTTAATGTACTTTGAATGAAGCAATTAATTTTAAATGTGATTATTTCGGCTAGTTAATAAGCACGGTGTGACAATACATAATAAGGACTTTAATTATTCATCAAATTGCAACACCTAGGACATGCCAAGCAGTATGTTTAATTTAATATTATTAAATTAAATATATAATATACTATTGGCCATCCATCCCCCACCCCTGGCCTGAGATGCTGGGATAGGCTCTAGGCCCCGGTGACCCTGAAGAGGATAAAGTGGTTTGGAAATAGAGTGTGATTAGTATAAATATTCATAAAGAAATAAATTGTTTTCCAATGCATCCTCTTCATTATGTGTACTCAAGAGTCTCAGTGCCATTTTGATTGACTTTGAGACTATGATATGAATTCAACTTGGTTATGTCAGAAGAGACTGGGATTTTAATTGCTGTCATTTTCTTCCCTAAAAAATGAGGGGTGACTTGTGACTACTGAATAGCACATATGCTGTGCAAACTGTTTTTAATTTCTGCTTTGCATGGACCAGATGCTGTCCCATTCTCTTCCTGAACTCCATCAATGACTTGAGAACATTATTTCTGCATACGGTGCTATCTTGAGGGGTGCCATATCTGTTTAAAGACTTCTTAATTAATGATATCCTTCATTAGCACAGAAAATCTAACAGAATAAATTAGCCTGACTGTGAAATCTTCCTGACACAAGCTTTATGAAAGTATAGCTCACAACAAACAAACAAAAGGTTATGTCATTGTTGGGATATTTCAAGGTTGAACTGAAAACTGGGCCCCTTTGATGATATATCACATACACACGCACACACAAAAAGAAATTAAATGCCATCGTGTACTTACTGTCATGGTGTTCCAAAATCTGCATTATTTTCTTGTGTGAACCACGAAAGGAGATATTTAACCAACCTAGCCTCATTGGGAAAACCTGCCTTTGTCAACATTTCTGAAAAATTACATTACGCTGCACTTTTAAAGTGAAATGTCACTAAAAGTGCCACTAAAAAGCGTGTTCAGTTGAACAGATAAATGTGAATCTGTCACCCTAAATTTAAACAACAGAGTAAAAACTACCAAACGTGAGACAAAAAAACATTTGCTGATGCAACTGTGCCATTTTAGCTTGCTTGTAAAAGTCTTTGAGCACTTTTATCCTGACTGGTGTTTCATGGGACTCATAAAAGAGGGCTCTGCATCACAAGTGCAATGCTGTATACTAGGTGAGCTACAGAGCAAGTTTACTACATGAGAAAAGCCACATACGTGATACAAGCTGGTTATATTCGTTTACAAATCGTGTATAGTATAAGTGTTTTGAGGCCATTACATAGTATTTGTACTAAGAGGACCAGGTACATCCATGATCAACATTCACTTTCATCATAAGGAAAAGAGAAGAAATGGTGAATAAATAACAGTTACGGTAGAACATAAGAGTGAGCAAAAGACAGAATTTTTATTTGTAATATTGCATTAACCTGTATGACATCTGTGTGACAGTTTACAATTTTACACAGATAACAAATGTGTTAATAGATTCAGTCAGTTTGCTGTGCTAATTAAAATCTAAAATTTAAATCAGTCAATATGACACCCATAATGAATACATTTTCAAAACTTCTCTAAGCAAGCACTCAGTTGTTTGGATCCAGCCTTGTGGGTATCTTTGCGTTTTATCTAAAACACTAGATTACAAACATTTTTTTTCAATGATATGTCCCCACAAAACTCCCCACTAATCTTCCGGTGTCTCTTGGCTTTTGCTTTGCTTTTGCAACAGTCATTGTCTTCCATTAGTGAGATGGGTGTTTACAGTAATTACTGAGAACAAGATCCCTCATTCTCTAAGGCAAGATGGTTTAGACAGACCTCTGATTGGCTGCCATTGAGAACATTACAGCCTCCTGACACATAAACAGAGAGAAATTGTACAAGAAATTACATTAGCACGTCTATTTGCAACAATGTGTTGATTATTTTAAATGGCAAACATGCTAGCAGTGTATACTTGTACTGTAATGACCTGAACTTAAAGTGTGCTTATATTAGGAGCAAATGGTCTGATGTCTTCAGCAGAATTTGTAAAATGTCCTCCTCTTCAGACTCGATACTCAGGCGGGTTGCCAGATTGAGGACATGCAACAGAAATATGACTCTGGTCCAGGGGCGGATCTAGAAAATAATTTTTAGGGTGGCAAAGGGGTGGCATGGGGTCTATGAGGGGTGGCAACACCAAAGCAAGCCCCCATGCATAGTTTTTTGGGGATTTATGGTCTGACATACACAGTTGTGTTCACAAATATTGTATTACCATTAAGTAATTATCTATACTGTTTAAAATGAAAAATAAATAACATTTCAATATCCATCATGGCACCAAATCAATGCACAATATAAAAAAACTTCAACAGGTTATAAATGTTTCTGAGCTTGTATCACTAGAAGACATGCGGTTCTATTAAAATTACATAGGCTACTTAGATGGTATAATCACGTTTAGTGCAAGTTTAAGAGCAACAAAAACTTTTTAATTTCGTAACATTAGAAAGAAATACAATAATATCAAAGCACTGAAACTGGATCAGTTTTGAAAACAATGTTTGATTTTCTGTTATTAACAGAGGTGGGAATGTCACCCAGAACAAACTCTATCAATATACTCTAGCAACACCCCAGCAACTACATAGCAAGAGCCTAGCAACCACCCAGAATATCCTAGCAACACTTTAGCAAACATCTAGAATATCTTAACTGACCAAACCATTTACGATTTTAAACAAGACTTTAAGACAAGCCAGCATACATTTTTCTTTTAAACTTTTCAATCTAGTTATTACAGTTTTTCTTAAAGGTTTTTTTTCAACTGCTTACACACATTTTTAAAACTTTACACACAAATCCAAGAATTGCACGTACAAAATGCAAAATGCCTTGCATCTCTTGCAAAATGAAGCACTGCATTCAAAATATCACAAACACTCAAAGGCCGAGAATTAGTGTATGGTTTTGCAGATTTGGTGTGTGCTTCTGGTGTTTGAGTGTCAGGTTTCAGAAATTGTGTGACAAGTAAAGATTTTGTGTGTAAGCAGTTGAAAAAAACTGTAAATGTTTACAATTCAAATACACAGATGACTTTCCTGCCCAGTGAACACTGAGATCAATAACACTGTAACAAAACAAAAAAACTCTAAGGATTCAGGAATTATTTTTGCAGCTAAATGTCTATTACAGTATACATAAATTAAATTACAGATACAGATGTATAATTCAGCAGATGTATAATTCAGCAATGAACTTTTGGGAGAAAATAGTTTTCATTTTACTACTGTAAAGTAATCTTGCAGTAAATGAAAAGCACTAGAAAAGTTCAAATACCAAATAATTGTATGAACTTGGTATACACCACAATACAGTACAGTAAAAATAAAATAAAGTAAATTTAGCATCCTCTGCACATTTTGCCAAATTTCATTACAGTATACAGTACTATAGCAGTTTCTTGGTCTCCTGACACAAGACTAGCTATAACTATAGGCAGTCATTTCTCAGTTCTGCAAAAATGCAGTACACATAAAAAATGGTTACAGAAAAAATTTGACAGTCACACGCTTGAAGGTGTACAACATGTGCTACAATTTACTGTACATATAGAATAGTGAAATTTCCATTATCTAATGTAACTTACTGCACTCTAAAAAATGCTGGGTTAAATATAACCCAGCGCTGGGTTAAAAAGGGACAAACCCAGCTATTGGGTTGTTTTGTTTTGAACAACCCAACCACTGGGTTTGTCCCTTTTTAACCCAGCATTTTTTAGAGTGTGGTACTGTACTGTTATTATACTGCATGTGTAAGTATAAAACCCCTGTAGATGGTTGGCTCAGCTCTCTCCTCTCTCTCCGTTGTTAGGATGCAGAGATTCTGATTGGTGTGTCATCTGTTTTGCTACCTAATGTTTAACTTACTCATTGTTGAACTTTTTGAGAAATGTGTCTTTGTTTTGAAAACTGAATTAATGGTTTGGGGAAAAAAGTGCCAACTAAAATCAGTTATATTAACAATCGAGAAAACTGCAATACGACTAGATTCTTACCTAACTCTGCTATTAGTTTCCGTTATCGGCATCTTCTTATTGATTTCATGTTATTGTAACGGCTTATATCCATGATGAAAGTGGAGCGAGCGGTCGGAGAATCGGATCACCAAACAATTACGCGATGAATCTCAGACATATCCGGACGGGATTAGATTTCTCAGAGGACTTCAGAGTTACCTGAAAAGCAGTAATTATCTGATTCACGAACAAATGTAAAAACAATTCGTTAGTGAACTGCGCCGCGCTTTGTGGTTTTGACTCAAAAAGATCCGGTTCATAAGAGTCATCTGTTAACGAAGCCAACTACACTGGCACGCTGCGTGCGCATGCAACCATCGTGCACAGTTTATTAAAAGATGTGTTTTTGCCATTATTTTTGCCTTACTCTGTCGTCGCCGCGGCTGAATATTAGCACATGAAACACTGCTTACATTTATATTTTATTCTGTGATAATTCTGGGGTGGCAGGTGGGGTGGCACAGCTTTTTCTTAAGGTGGCAGTTGCCACCCTGTGCCACCCCGGTAGATCCGCCCCTGCTCTGGTCATAGAGCTTTTTCGGTGGATGCAGAGGCTTTTTAGGTTGGACAGAATATGCAATCTCTGACCAATTTTGTTTGCTGGCTTCCCTGACTACAATAGGCCTACGCTGTGTTCCCCGCCAACTGGCAACAGGGGGTGTAAAAATACTATTGGGTAAATTGGAAGTGGGTGGAATCACACAGACCAAAACCAAAATAGACATTCTGAAATGGAATGCACTCAAAGTAGAATAACTGGCTGTGGCCTTTTTTCCTTTTTTTTTTAAAGAAACAAGTATGTGAACTTGGCATGTATCTGCAAACATATTATGGTATTTTTATGCTTTAGTACAGTAAAATAAAATAAAAAAGGTTCATACAACACCTTTAACTGAATCATCTTAAAATATGCATGGGACTAGGTGCTATATAACAGCAACAGCAAAGTTCCTTTTCAAGGAAAGTCTGTTCACTCATTGGCCATATCTGCAACACCCCCAGGCAGCTGTTTTGGGCATTCAAGACCAACTCCTATCTATTTAAATGGGGAAATCCTGAAATCTTAAAAATTGCTTTCCACACTGACATTTAAATAACATTTTTCAAATCAGCAACAAAAGGTGTAAAGGGGTTTTCACAGCAATTACTGATATACATTATGTGATGTATTTTGATTATGAAATTGAATTACTTAATCAGCATATACATTTAGAATACAATTAAAAATAGCATTTCAGCAAATGTAGCATTTTTAATGCATGTTAATCTACTTTTTAAATTTGCATTATCTGGGTGGAATTTCTCATGCCACCATTTCACATAATCACTACAACCCCCCAACAAACAACCTTGAGAGAAAAAAAATCAATTTTAATTGTTGTGTAGACAAACTTCCTCATTTGACATTGGTTTGATGGTTTCAATCAAGGACAGTGAAACTCCTTCTGTTTAAACTGCATCAGAGCACGTGTCACGTTTATGGTCGGTTTTTGTTTTGTTTTACCTGGGTGCCAGCCTCCTGTTTCTTTATGCCCGTGTTTGGTCCTTCCGGTTCCTGTCCCCATTTAGTTCCATTTGTTAAAGGTGTTCCTAGTTATTAGTTATTCTCCTCACCTGTCTGCCCCTCGTTATCTGCCCTATTTGAGTTCTAGCCCATTCTGTTCTCCCTTGTCTGGAATTGTTGATGTCTACCCTTGCTATGTGTGTTTTCCTGTTTCCCTGGATATTATTAAAAGTCTATAAGTTTGAATTCGACTCTGCGTCTCCTTGTTCCTCGCTCCGTGCTCCTCTCAGTAGCGAGCTGTGACAGCACGCTTGAGGGTATGTGTACCATGATCAAAAGCTGAACATAAAAATAACAGCCAAGACACAATATAATATACATGCATTGCTGACAATATAAAGTCTGTGGAGGTAACACAAGAAGAGACTCAAGAAACCATTAAATTACTGACAGACGTGAGTATAAAGAACCAGGAGATGTGCACAGTCTACCAGAGCAAGTCGGTTCATCAGCGATAACAATTCAGGACTATAATGAGGTACTAACTTAAGACTCCAGTACAGGATTTCACCTACACTCAGCTTTTCAGTCTCCCAGCATTGATAGAATCTGGATGATCAATATACATCACTAAAAACACCACAAACAGCAACAATGCAACACTTTACTGTGATGATGCCCCCAGTAGGGGGTGCACTGGTTTCTCATCACAGAAGAGGTGCTTGCAACTGTTTTACCGACCTACCAGCCCAACTACTAACTATTTTTGCCAACTCTAAAATAGATATTAAAACATCACTAAAATAGAAAATGTTTCAAATGAACAACATTAATGTATGGGTTAGTTCACTCAAAAATGAAAATTCCAAACTGCAGAATTTAGAAGAAGAAATGTCTAATTAATGTTTTCCATACAGTGGAAATCAATGGTCACCAAGACAGTTTGGTTACCCGCATTCTTCAAAATATCTTCTTTTGTGTTCAGCAGAAGAAAGCAATTGAGTCAGCTTGAGGGTTGAGTAAATGATGACAGAATTTTCATTTTCTGACAAACTTTGGTAAACTTTGGTAAACTACACCCTTAAAGTCAATATGATTAATTTAAAGTTACTATAAAGTTAAAGTTAAAAGATTTAAAAAAGTTAAAAGCCCACCGTCAACATATCGCCAAGTAGAACAGGATATTTAATACAAAAAAACATTACCATTGTCGATGCATAAGATAAGTCATTAAAAAAAGAAAGAAAGAATTGTTAAGAATTATAGGACATAATTATTAGATTAAGGGCTATGAAGACTACAAATGCTTTGGAATTGCATGCCTCCATAGAAACATGTTCTCTTTTGTCTTCCTTTTACATATTCCCTGTTCTTTTTTCAGTTCATTCACTTAAATCCCTCCCTGCTTTCAATCCATTTAATTTCATAGTCTCCTTCTCACACTCACAAAGAACAAAAAGGGAATGTAAATATGCGATGAGGACAAGGAGTCTAAGGGCTAAAGGCAGATGACTGGAAATCTATGATGTTTGTTTTGGCTCAGTGATGGACAACAGCAGCCAACACATGAGTGCCAGCACACACTCCAGACACTGGCTGCTGGAATGAAAATGAAATCTGCCTGTTCCAGGGCCGTGTATGACTCTGTGGGTGTGGTTTATAAACTAAAATTATCCTGGAAAATGTAGAAACCCAGTTAACTGAACGTGTCCCCAGAAAATGAAAAGATTCAGAAGAGATGTCTCCATAAAGATATACATATATAAGGTTGTGTGCACTATTTGCTGTTCTGTTTCCTTTTCTGTTCTGACAGTTGTAAACATGGAGCCATAACAGTTACAGAAAACAGATTTTAATCAAATACTATTATTATGATACATCCAATAACTACAAGAAAATCCTTAAAAACACAAATGAATCTACTATTTTAGTGAGGAGTTGAGGGCAATACGCGAGTCACGAGGCAGATTGTAATGATAACAGACAAACAAGTACGATAAGAAGTGTCATATAGCTTATAAAAACAAACAAACAGTTAAAGGTAGTGTAGACAGTTTTTGCACTACTGGTGCCACCAAGTTGAACTACAAAAATAAAGCAACCTTTGCAAACTGCCCACACGTCACACCTGGCCCAACTCAAACATCACAAACACAGCTCTTACAGGTTTATAAAAGTTAAAGCACGTCTCAGAGGGTAAAAGTATAGGCTACTTTCTAGGTCCAACATATTAGGAATACGTTTAATTTGAACGTAATTTCGAAATTCCTCCACCTTGTACAAACACTGCTAGTGTTTACTCTTGTTTTACCCCATTGTCTGTGCATATTTTGGCAAGTCTATGAATTTTGGCTTTCACTTCTGTAACAGAATCTGAATTTCTATTTCCACACCGACTAAACACCCTTTGGCTCAGCCTGCTACAGTAACCACGCCCCAAACTCTCCCTATTGGCTGCACGGAGGTATGCAATTAGATTGACAGGCAGATAATACATTCTATCATTGCATTTGGACCGAATTGGATTGGACAAACATTTTATGGTCCTGACACTTTTACAGAAAACATATTTATATATTTTTTATATTTAGACAGCTTATTTTTATCATTTTATTTTTATTTTATTTTATTTATTTATTTATTTTTCAGAATTTGAAGAGACTTTCAATCAGTATAACAAAAAAGTTTCTTGAAAAAATTTGTCTACAGTACTCTACCTTTAATATTGAATAGGTTATATTTTAGAAACCACAATCACATTCAGCCATCGTGTCTCTCCGAACAACATGTAACCATGGTGTTTTTGGTTCTGACTGAATCAGTGTTTTTGAAAGAATAGACTGAGCAAACCAGTGTTTTGAATGAATCGGTTGAGTGAATGAATCAATGGCTCACTGATAAATACTTGTCGACACCTGACATACTGACAAGTTTTTGAGAAGTTACTGTCATCAGTCATATAGTGAGAAAATGTTTACTTTGTAAAAACATATTTATTTGCCCTATACTGCATCATTTCATTTATCTAGACCCATTATTAACTTCTACCTGACTAATAATGTTTCTATTGGGAATACAGTCATGTTAGTTGCCACCGAGTCTTGTGTCCATGTGACTGTACAGACTCACCACATGTGTTGTCATCTCCAAATCTTTCTGATCATTTACTATCAAACACAATTAGCCAGTGAGTGACAAACACACTGGGTTATAATTCTTCAGACCTGTGAGCTTCAGTTTAGCCACAAGGGAGGCAGTCAAATCTATTACAGCATGTGTTTGTTTTCTCTGACACGGCACGGCTGAATAGCTGTGACCTTGCAGAGATACCCTCTGTTCTTCGCCTCTATCTGTAGGGATCAGTAATCATTTAAATGGAAATTTCCTCCCAACAGTGTGTAAAAACTGGGGCAAACTGCTCTCTTCGGTTGACACCAAAGACCACCCAGTGGCTGGAACTGAGTCTTATAAATGCAAACTGCTTGGGTTATCAGTGCAGAAGAAATGCATAGTTATTCCTTATTGTACAAGTCATCTTTTTTCCAGACTAAGGTTCTGATTGTTTTGCACACTAGACTGCCCCCAATATGGGTTAAAAAATCCTTTCTGTGCTCACTCAGGGGGCAAATAATATTGAGCATGTTCTGCAGAATGAAGGGAGGGTGAAACCTTTCATTAGTACTGCACAGGGTCTCTGGAGCTGTTTAACTTCGTGGGTGAGATCCTGACCTCAGCTTCCTTTCACTGACAAAGTAATTTCCCTCTTGAGGTGCAGTGCAAAATCACTGCGCTAGAGAACACTGAATCCACACGTGACATCCAGCATGATATATTGACTATTCAGCTGAACTTTGGTTTGGGAATTAATTGAATAGCGTGTAAAAGCACAATATATAGAAACAACCTTTTACATTGATTACCAATTAGGTCACAATAGTATGATGTATTTTTCAGCACTTTGCAGATTTTTTGAAATCCTTTTACCAATGAATAAACTGACCTAAGAGAGATCTTCTCAGCTGCAACAGTGAGCCATATGTATTCAGCGCCTAAAATATGATAGTTGTACCTGGTATAAGGAATGAACTATAAGGAACAATTTTACTTAATCTATGTCAGTATATAAAAATGAACACTTAAGGTAATTTGTTTGATATATATATATATATATTTTTTAATCTGTGTAACTCAACACCATTTATTAGTGCCATTTTAAGCACTTTGCATAGACAAAGTCAATATTTGCCTTTGGCAAGAACATTAGCCAAGAAAAACTTAAAACTGTTCAGGAATGTATTTGAATAATTATTACCCCCTAAAAGTGACCTTTCAGTGACTTAATTGAACGGATTTAAGGAGCTGATCCAATCTGATTTCTTTTGATTTCTCACATCAGATGTCAACAGATACTGTACAACTGTTATAACTGGTACAGACACTGAAATCACTCTTGCACTTTCAGTTGAACATTGTCTCTGTAACGGCTTTGTTAAAAGGAAGATACTTTACAACACTTTTAGAAATAGGAAGCAAATCAGCTTCGGTTTAAATGGTTTCAGGATGTCTGTGATAGAACAGAATGCCAAAACTAACACAACTAAGCCCCGACAACAGCTAATATGCAGATATATCAGAAAATTGTGTGGTTTATTGTGAATCTTACTAATGCATTTTCCAGAATGGTGCTTAAAATTCCCAGTGCAGAGCAATAAATACTTTATTCCTCTTGCTAATGTGTATGAAATTGGCTGATATGTACTATTTTTTACTATTACCTGATGCTCTGTGAGATGAGCACTCAGTATTACAACTGCAGCCCAAAAATGTAATGCTTTTTTAGCTAAAACATAAAACATTATAAAACTTGACAGTGTGTTAGACACACCATACAGTATGTTAATATGATTGAAAGTTACTGCCAACAAATGACTTCTGTGCCACTACAATTTACTGTCTATTTTTAACTAATAAAGGATCAAATATTTTTACAAATCTTTGTATGTACAGTTCATATTCAATATCTAATGATACTGAAAATTACTTATTTACACGAGTTTCACAATTTGAGTTGAATTACTGAAATAAATTAACTTTTCCACTACATTCTAATTTATTGAGATGCACCTGTACAGTTGAAGTCAAAGTTTACATACACCTTGCAGAATCTGCAAAATGTTAATTATTTTACCAAAATAAGACGGATCATACAAAATGCAGAGTTTTTTTTTTGTTTGTTTGTTTAGTGATAGTTGTTCATGAGTCCCTTGTTCGTCCTGCCTACTGTTCTTCAGAAAAATCCTTCAGGTCCCACAAATTCTTCGGTTTTCCAGCATTTTTGTGTATTTGAACCCTTTCCAACAATGACTGTATGATTTTGAGATCCATCTTTTCACACTGAGGACAACTGAGGGACTCACATGCAACTATTACCGAAGGTTCAAACGCTCACTGATGCTGAAAATTTATTAACAGAATGAAGATGTGTACATTTTTCTTATTTTGCCTAAATATCTTTTTTTTTTCATTTAGTTTTGCCCTTCAGAAGCTACAGAAGATACTTACATGACAAAAGACAAAATAAGTTTTCACCCCCTGGCTCTTAATGCATTGTTTTTCCTTCTGAAGCATCATTAAGAATCAAGTGTATATGAACTTTTGAATAGGGTCATTTTTATTTCAATTAATTTATGGTCATGACTTCTGCTCCCTGTGAAGCCTAATATGGTTTTTATAATGATAAACACTGTATATAGAGAACAATATGCCTTGCATTGATGCATTCCAAACAAATTGTTGAAGAAGTGAAATAGCTTTACAATGAAACAATTTCTTAAATCCTAAAATCTTAAATCTTAATTTTTGAGCAGTAAAAGCAACACTTTCTGTTTTGATTTTGGATCTTTAAAACCCGTTGTGCTTGTTTGGGCTCCAGTGTTGGCAACTGTCTTTTTAAAATAGTAGTCTCTCCTTCTCTTGCTCTCTCTCTCTCTGTTGGCCATTTTCCCCAATGAATGCTCATATCAGTGCATTCTCAACCCTTTTGATGGAAACTGAATGGGCCTGTTATTTGCCACATGGGGACTCTAATAATCACAATGTAATATTTCTCCACGGGGGATGAAGGTGGGCTGTAATTTGAAAACTGTCAGGTGGTGGACTCCAGTAAAATCTTTGAGGGTTGTAGTGGGGCATATTCTTGTGCGCTTCTTATGGCATAATTTTTCTCTGCTCACATGGACAGAATTAAAGGCGAGGTCAGACTGGTAAAAGCTAGCGGCCAAAGAAGGTCCATTGTCCATTGTCAGTAGTATATGAAGCACTGATTGCTCAGTACTAACTGGCTGCTTTAAAGTTGTAAACGTGACAAATTGACATATTCGAAGTTTAATGGGATGGGAAATTCGAGTTAAGAAATGTTTCACCTCACAAAAAATTTCTATTTGTGTGGATTTCTCTTGGAATGACTGCATTTTGCCATGGAATTTTGCCATACAAAGGTAAATGTGACCACATCCTTAAGGTGATTTTAATGACCCATAAGGTGTAGTCACATTTATCATTGCTCCGCATAATTTCATATTGTCATTCCAATATGAATTTGCACGATCTGGAGTTTCGCACGAGGGTGAAAAAGTTCACCATGCTGATTTCTTGTGTTCAAGTTAGTCTTATGATTTTGCCGTGCTGACCAGTGTGACATCTTCTTTATAAAAATGGTATTGACAATGAGCAATGGGTTGTTTTCTTGTTGCTGAAATTTTGTTAACGTGACTACCTTTAGACAGGAATCTTTTAAACCAGGGACAGTAGCCTTTATTTTTTGCATTAATACTGCAAGATGATTCACCTTAAAATAAATATCGCCATTATAACAATCGTTCACTTTTAAACGCAAAAATATTACAAATGTAATTACAATTATTTTAATCTAATGAGGTTTACAACAGAAGTTGTAGGCGTTTTTAGATTTTTTTTTAAGCAGGCAGCAAGCTTCTAAAAAATAATTTATTTCAGGATCTCCCATTAGACAGGTTAAAATGAGGTGGAGAATGAGTCAGAGGAAAACACTAGAGAGAAAGTGCTGCAGATCTCATGTTGTAAACACAAAGTGATTATTTAATGGCATTGGGGCTTGTTTAATCCAAGCACAGCTATGTATTCAGGTACATCTTGCTGTTTAAGGTTTAACTGACTGTAAATGCCTTGCAGATAATTTACTCTCCCTCATTTTCTGGGATTCTTAACTAAAGATAAAAAGAGAGGCAAGATTACTGTATGTTGAATATTGTACCTAGCTTAAAAGATGCCTATAAATGATAAATTCACTAGAGTGCTGCGGTAAGATATTTTCCTGTACTCTTCAGCTCTATACTGGGAGCAGATTTATCCAACCTCAGTTGTTTGCAGTGGAACAACAGATGGAAACTCTATTAGACAGCTGTCATTTTCTTCCAACGATATCAAAGCCTGCTGCTGTGATGTTTACACTCATGCAACATTGTCCCGGGCTCTGTGATGGAGGGGTTGATGCCCACTAAATGTCTTTATATGAGCTATGTTTCAGGGAAGATCCATAAAAAATGTTGTTCTAAGCCTCATGAATTCAAGCGTCAACCCTGTCCTTATAGTCCTTTGAAAAAGACTTAATGTAAGCAAACAATTCCCCTGCTCTTCTATGAAATCTGTAACTGCAGCACATCACAGGCATGAATTCTCTCAGTCCCTCTGGCTGCACTGATGTAAAGTGCAGGCGTACATCAATATAGGCTTATTACATCCCTGTGCGAATGTTCTCCTGTTACTATCTCTCAGAACTCGATAATTTTCAGAACATCTCTCACTTTGGCAAGTTTTGGAGCATGTTGTTTTAACTTCTTAACTGTACACCATATTTACCTTTCACTGGTACTGCAGGGACGTCTGCAGATTACTGTCTCAATCAGACAGTGTTTACATGTAAGCTCTTGAGTCTGAAAAAGGACCGGGTGGGTTTTCCGTTAAGTATTACCTCCAAATACTCAATAAATTGTCTCTCGGTATGAAGCCTTGAGAACGATTGAAGTTTTGGGAGACTTCAGTCACTGTGTGCTGTTTCATTGCATAATTGTGCCTGTCGACCCAGACGAACATGTTTGTTTCACTTCTGCTGAGAAAATACTTTGTAAGTCTGCTAGGGTGATAAATATTAAAGAGCTATGTCAGAACATGAAAGACATTGACTATTCCTATGCCTTCATTTCCATTTTTAGGCATGTAATGGACACACTGTATATATTTTCATTTAGCCTAAAAGCCTAATTAATAATGTTTATTGTGTAGTAGGGCAAGAATTTCAGTGAAAAATGTATGAAATGTTGCAAATTCTTGAAGCAATAGACAAAAAAGGTATAATTTATAAAATATTTCATATCATTATTATTAACCTTCACATGTTAATACACGGTATTAACCTTTTAATGTTATTCCGCAGATCAAATCAATGTTAATATCTGGCTACATTGGAATGTCTTTAAAAATATCTGAGACTGTGAAAACTCATAAACCACAATGTGAGGCTGATGGCCATAGCAAAAGCTACAATATCCTTCTTTTTATTTTTAATAATAGCTGTTAAGATGCTCCTCATCAAAACACTTATGCGCGCAAGGGGGCTTTTTGTGCATTCTATATGGAATCCCAAATGGAAGTTGATGCTGAAAAACAGATGACCTTTTTCTGTTCGCCTTTATTTTCCTTCGTTTTTTTTGCTGACAGAAAGCTCTTTAACGCTGTAAGTGCTGACCATTGGGATGTACTTTGCTTGGAGTGTGTTGTCTGATTATATGGGTCAGCAAATTTCCATATAAGCATATCTCTAGATAGTAGAAAAACTGCCATTAGAGATTCCCAGGTGGCCTGTCTGAAATGGTTTGCAGTGGAAAGGGAAGCGTGAGCATGAAAAGCATGGTGGTGCAGGTGAACGATGATTGTCAGAAGTTAGAAAACTGAGGAAAATCAGTTATATATCTTTGACAAAATATATAATTACATATAATTTATTTACATGTCCATTGTATATTATTTTCCATGTCGACTGTGCTCTCTTTGTTGAAACTGAACCTCTTCATCTGGATTCTGTGTGTGGAGCCGCTACCACTCTCCGCTTTAGCGACAAATGAGGACATCTCTCTACATGAGATCTGAGCGGCATTAGGACTACAGCGTGAGAGTCACGCTTGATAAACCCCGGTAAGAGGTGGTCATTTTAAAGCCTTGACACTCGGTGGACCATCACTGATTAAAGACTGATTGACTGTCAGTCACAGACTCATCACATGCTTGCATGGAGCCCTCATGTGAATTCCTATGAGAGCAGATGTATTTAAATCCCTCTGACTTGATGATGCAGTAGGGCTTTAATTAATAATGCAATAATGTCAAGGCTTAATGCACAGTAACAATTAAAACACTTTTGCCAACATTCACTGAGCGAGTATGTGCCTCAAAAACTGGTGTAACATTTGCATTTGACATATACAGTCGGCAGATAATAATCCAATGATGATGTTGATGATAATTTCCAATAGCTAAAGTATAATGTTCTATTAATATTACACATACACTGTACCACTCAAAAGTTTGGGTCAGTAAGGTTGTATTTCCTTTTTAAGCAATTAATACATTTATTCAGCAAGGATGCATAAAATTGATCAAAAGTGACAGTAAAAATATTTATCATGTGACACCGAAGACTGTTTTTCTTCACAGGAATAAATTACAGTTTATTATTTTAAATGGTAATATTTCCAAATATTACCGTTTTTATTGTATTTTTAATCAAATAAATGCAGCTTTGGTCGGCAAAGGAGACTTCTTTTAAAAATATACCAACCACAAACTTTTGCATGGTAGTGTATATACAAAATGAATTATAACATTAACTAAACAAATATAAAATTAATATTTATATTGCATATATCAGTCAGAAAACTCCATCCCTAAACATGTATGAGCAAAACAAACTCTGATTGATTACCTTAAATAACATTCATACTGCTCTTCCTGTCTAAGTGGGTCAGAATAAGCTGCAGTATCCACAGACCCTTCTGTTGTTTAGCCAAAGTTCTTGTTATGTGAGACCACACAGCTTTTATGAGGCTATGCCATTATAGTCTAGAAAATCAAAGAAAGATTGTAATTTGTCTACTGCAGAAACACTTTGCTGTAAGCCAGCTGGAAATGACACCACATGAGGCAAATGAAACTTTAACAATACATGTTCCTTTTTGTAATTATTCTTATAATTCTGCCTAGATTTTCAGATCTAGACCAGAGTCCTGCAGTTTAAATTGCATATGGAGAATGTATAAAATAATTGGGTATCTGCTTCATATGAAACTGTCGTTTTGCTTCTGCTATTATGTGAAAAATGCCTGCCATTTCTATATTGACCAGCTTTGGCAATAACGATTTTCTAATGTGGGGGAAATCAATTTATCCCCACCATTTTTCTCTCCAGGTAGCGGAACAAATGATAGCATATGCATCATACCACTGAGCCATTTTCTGCCAGTCTCTTAATCCATTTATTGAGTCCTGTGGATGTTTTGATCACTGCACACCTAAATGTATGGGCGGATTCAATCTGAAGCACAATCCCTAATGTGTGGTGCTTGTTTTGGGTCTGTATTTATTTTCAATGATTTATAATAAGCTGAAAGCTCACATTTATTGAGCTTTCGCCATCTGACACATTAATGGATATCTCAGTGTTACGAGAGAGAGGCACCAAACTAGAATTGCAATTCGGGAGATTGTTTACCTGAGACGCAAATATTCAGTTTAGTGTATCATCATATTTCACAACTGACCAGTTTTTGTGTGGAATCATTTGTTATATTTTCCATCATATTGGCTGGTAATGGCTTCACAGTTCTGTTTGCTGTATGATACCGTATAAAAAATGTTTTGTGTCAGCGACTTCTTCGTGAATACCCAACATAAAGGCTTTTTCACACACTTCTGTGCTTTCTGACCATCTGTATGAAATAAAAACTCACCCTATCTATTTTCTGAATGCATATCTTATTGTGAACAAGCCATCCGTGCCTACATTTAAAAAAAATCCAAACACTGCTGATCTGGCATGGATTATCAAAAGCAGATTACTAACACACTATCTGCATCTCCCCTTGATCTACATTCAGAGTTAATAACCTGCTGTGGTTGTTCATTCCTTAGTGGCCACTGACTCATGTTAAATTAGATAAAGATATTCTTCAGGAGAGAGAACAGTAATCATTGCGATCACTGACAGTTTTATTGTGGAGTGCTTGGCTGCACTGCATCATTGGTCTCAAAGGACAGATCATGATAAAGCCAAATGTGCTCTTCAGCTGTTTCATATCAGGTATGCAAATCCTTTTTTTTTTCATAAAATATTATCCATTTCAACATGTTCAGTGTTCAACAACATTTTATATAAATATACTTTATTTTATTTTATTTTATTTATATCTGTACCAACAACCAATAGTGAAAAGCAGCTAATAAGAGCCTTTCATACTCCTTTAAATCTTCATGCAATCTAAAGCATGCAGACTGAATGAGAGACTGCAGTGTATCCTGTTCACCAAGTTATATTTGGCATTTAAATGATTTACTGAGTGTTAGCACCCAGAGGGAATAATTACAGTTTTATTGGATTGTCATTGGGAAGGGATAAGGCAGATAATGAGATAAAAAGCCAAAATTGTCCTTCAAGCTACAGTATTTATTAAATAACCAGAGGTTTATAAGATGGAGACATCTTCATCAGCCATCACTGCATAATTAGCTTCAAATATAGAGAGAAATGTTGGTCACCCTGGCACTAATTTAACTGAGAAGTTCAAATGTTAGACAATTTTTAGAGAAGGTACATTTCCTGAATTTGCAAAAATGGGACCACTCACTGTGTGTTCCTTTGAAATATAAAACAAAAATGAAAGCACCGAGATTTATCAGTATCCTAAAATGCATTTGGATTTTTAATTGCTTTTTTTAGTGATGAAAGAATATTAGCAAATGGGAAATGATTCAATAATCTGAAGCCGTCAACCATAAAAACAGAAAACAACGTGCCCAGTCAAGTGCAAAGAATACATTTCAAATAAGAACATGAAAAGTTCAATTTAATTTTTCTTCATTCAATGGCATGTTCAAATCTGCTCCAGCAGCCTAGTCTGTGGTAAAACAATCACATATTGTGTGTTATATATTATGTCAGTCACAACTGCCTATCACACACTGCATAGACCTAAAACCAGGTGAATACACTCTCAGCATGAGTGCACTCTCATTTATAGATAAAGTCGTGGCTGCACACTATTGTGACAAACTCCTGGGGAAATAGGTGAAACAGACTTAATAATGAGGTATAGTACAGAAAAACATACAATGTTCCACTGCAAAATAATTTAAATATAAATCTTCACACATGACGATTTGTTTGAAAAAGCTTGGAAAAGAGACTTCCACATTTCGTCATGTTATAGTACACTATGAATCTTTACACACATGCAGTATTATGAAGCTTTATAATGGTTAATTTAACCCTAAATTGTCTTAATCAGTTTAAAGAAAGATATTCAGCTGACAGTATTTTATTCACTGACTGACATATCACGGGCTGCTCAGCAAAACATGTGCTATACACACCCCCATCACAGTTAATGAGGCATAGAGCACGTGTAGTGAATGCAAATTCTCCTCACTTTGAAGGGAAAGACATGGATTTGACTATACATTTCAATCAAATCGAATGGTTAGATTGAATCCAGAGGTTGTCATGTGCAGGATTTGCTACACAGTAAATGTACCATAAAGGAGATTTTTCAGATGCAAATAAAGGGGCGTCTGCCCTTTACTGACAGTCCTGACCAGTCAGAGCGAAGCACAGCAGTATTTGCCAAAATAGGACAATGTAAACATATGCCACGATTGTGGGACACACCACATACATTGTCTGGATTTGTATCCAATATCTGCTTACAGTTTGGCTTGCTGTTCAATAAAAATGTTTCCTATTTCATTAAATTAAAATCAAATAAGGTTACTTGCCATAATAAATTATGGCATCTAAACAACTGGATTTTTCGGTAACACTTTAGTATAGGGACCAATTCTCACTTTTAACTAGTTGCTTATTAGCATGCATATTTATATTGGCTGTTTATTAGTACTTATAAAGCACATATTCAGCATGACCATATTTTACATCCTTAATCCTACCCAATACCTAAACTTAACAACCACCTTACTAACTATTAATAAGCAGCAAATTAGGAGTTTATTGAGGCAAACGTCATAGTTAATGGTTTGTTAATAGTGAGAACTGGACCTTAAAATAAAGTGTGACCCATTTTTCTAAACTGTTTAAAAAAAGATTTTTCACATTTGTAAATATAACAAAGATGGAGTGATTTACAAGAAAATACTATTTCAATCTTTCTAACTCAAAATTTCCTGTTTAATTTGATGGGTTACTTTGTAATCATTTGTTAAACGTACTAGCAATTTCTGAGTAAATATTGTTTCTACACCATTTTTTTTCAGTGTATTGTTACAATTATCTAATAGTTATAGCTGTGGGTTGCAGTTAATGACAGCTCTTACTCTTGTTTATGGATAAATTGTTGATTTGTAATTCAAAGCAGAGGAATATGGGAATATTATAGCAAAAGTTCACATAAAGCACAAAAACCACTGAGTTACAGACATTTACAACATTCCCCGGTCTTCCCTTAAAAATATTATTGTTAATTTCCATACATTTCCTATTTAAATTTTACCAACGTGAGAACATAGGTTAGATCCTACATGTTCAAAACATACGTTTGCTCACATCAGATAATCAGATCACATAATAAACGGCGAGAATCCTAAGATCTCATTTGTGTCTCTTTAGTTTGTTAATGACACTTACAATTCCATGGCGAAACACAGACTGGGAGAATCCAAAACACAGTAAATTTCCCAAACTGGACATCGAGCAGAATGTCATTGTGACAAATCTATTGGGATCAACCATTTTGAAGAGGTCCGTTATGTAGAGGAAAGCAACTGCTATAGTCCATAGGCTGCTGGGCAGAAACAGGGCTGCCTGTACCATGCCTGTTACTGTGACCCGCATCTGGCTCTTCTGCTGGGGTTGGGAAAAAGATTCACCGCTCTGTCCCATCTTTTTCATATGTTCACGCAGATAAACAAAGGTTTTGCCCCAAGAGAATAATAATGTGAACAGCGGACAGGTGCAATATAGCAAATATGTAAAATTAGCCACATGAAATAAATACCGGTCAGACTCTAAGCTTTCTGCTGGTGATGTTTTGTTTAGTTCAGGTGAAGTGAAATTGTTTGGGACAGGCCAGAGCAAAAAATACATAACTGCTCCCATAGACAAAGAAATTAGAAGCACTGTTTGATTCAGAATGAAGCCGATATATAATATGGCATTCATATTCCTCTTAATCCAGATAAAGATGGGATGTTGTTGAGGAACAATAGAAATGTAGTAGAAAATGCTGATCCAGGCATTGCATGAGAAGTTGGCGCAGAAAAACTGATAAATCAAAGCTCTGGTTAGCGTTTGAAGCCAGAAAGGTGCATCAAAAAGCAGCATAACAATGGTCAGCACAGTCACCAGTTGTTGAAATGTTGAATTGAATAACACAACAATTAACAAGAAGTGCAGTGGATTGCGAAGCGTCACTCCAGCGACTGGTCTCATTAGGCAAAAAGAGAAGATGATGTTGAAAAAGGTTGCTGTGAGGCAAAGGGGACTGGAGAGCAAAGCATATAGCCATGGCTCCATCTTCACTGACGCCTCGAATCAGTTGCTGACTGTCCTGCAAATGTCCTGCTGTTCCTGATACACCCTGGCTTTATTACAGCAAATAAATGATATAAGGTCAAAGTAAAATAGGTTGGTAAATTAAATGTGGCTTGACGGCCTACCATAAACAAATGACACACATTCTTACATGGATTAAAACAGAACTATCCACATGCTCATCTTCAAGTGTTACGTAATCAGTGCAACTGCAAACAATATTTGAATAATATTCTCAAACAATATTTTATTTATAAACACCTTAATTTTATTGACTGTAAACCTATAGATTCTAGAGTTTTATGTTTGTACTTTCTTAAGGCTCCATTCTTAAAGGAATAGTTCACCCTAAAATGGAAATTTGCTGAAAATGTACTCACCTCCTGGGGAAATAGGTGAAACAGACTTAATAATGAGGTATAGTACAGAAAAACATACAATGTTCCACTGCAAAATAATTTAAATATAAATCTTCACACATGACGATTTGTTTGAAAAAGCTTGGAAAAGAGACTTCCACATTTCGTCATGTTATAGTACACTATGAATCTTTACACACATGCAGTATTATGAAGCTTTATAATGGTTAATTTAACCCTAAATTGTCTTAATCAGTTTAAAGAAAGATATTCAGCTGACAGTATTTTATTCACTGACTGACATATCACGGGCTGCTCAGCAAAACATGTGCTATACACACCCCCATCACAGTTAATGAGGCATAGAGCACGTGTAGTGAATGCAAATTCTCCTCACTTTGAAGGGAAAGACATGGATTTGACTATACATTTCAATCAAATCGAATGGTTAGATTGAATCCAGAGGTTGTCATGTGCAGGATTTGCTACACAGTAAATGTACCATAAAGGAGATTTTTCAGATGCAAATAAAGGGGCGTCTGCCCTTTACTGACAGTCCTGACCAGTCAGAGCGAAGCACAGCAGTATTTGCCAAAATAGGACAATGTAAACATATGCCACGATTGTGGGACACACCACATACATTGTCTGGATTTGTATCCAATATCTGCTTACAGTTTGGCTTGCTGTTCAATAAAAATGTTTCCTATTTCATTAAATTAAAATCAAATAAGGTTACTTGCCATAATAAATTATGGCATCTAAACAACTGGATTTTTCGGTAACACTTTAGTATAGGGACCAATTCTCACTTTTAACTAGTTGCTTATTAGCATGCATATTTATATTGGCTGTTTATTAGTACTTATAAAGCACATATTCAGCATGACCATATTTTACATCCTTAATCCTACCCAATACCTAAACTTAACAACCACCTTACTAACTATTAATAAGCAGCAAATTAGGAGTTTATTGAGGCAAACGTCATAGTTAATGGTTTGTTAATAGTGAGAACTGGACCTTAAAATAAAGTGTGACCCATTTTTCTAAACTGTTTAAAAAAAGATTTTTCACATTTGTAAATATAACAAAGATGGAGTGATTTACAAGAAAATACTATTTCAATCTTTCTAACTCAAAATTTCCTGTTTAATTTGATGGGTTACTTTGTAATCATTTGTTAAACGTACTAGCAATTTCTGAGTAAATATTGTTTCTACACCATTTTTTTTCAGTGTATTGTTACAATTATCTAATAGTTATAGCTGTGGGTTGCAGTTAATGACAGCTCTTACTCTTGTTTATGGATAAATTGTTGATTTGTAATTCAAAGCAGAGGAATATGGGAATATTATAGCAAAAGTTCACATAAAGCACAAAAACCACTGAGTTACAGACATTTACAACATTCCCCGGTCTTCCCTTAAAAATATTATTGTTAATTTCCATACATTTCCTATTTAAATTTTACCAACGTGAGAACATAGGTTAGATCCTACATGTTCAAAACATACGTTTGCTCACATCAGATAATCAGATCACATAATAAACGGCGAGAATCCTAAGATCTCATTTGTGTCTCTTTAGTTTGTTAATGACACTTACAATTCCATGGCGAAACACAGACTGGGAGAATCCAAAACACAGTAAATTTCCCAAACTGGACATCGAGCAGAATGTCATTGTGACAAATCTATTGGGATCAACCATTTTGAAGAGGTCCGTTATGTAGAGGAAAGCAACTGCTATAGTCCATAGGCTGCTGGGCAGAAACAGGGCTGCCTGTACCATGCCTGTTACTGTGACCCGCATCTGGCTCTTCTGCTGGGGTTGGGAAAAAGATTCACCGCTCTGTCCCATCTTTTTCATATGTTCACGCAGATAAACAAAGGTTTTGCCCCAAGAGAATAATAATGTGAACAGCGGACAGGTGCAATATAGCAAATATGTAAAATTAGCCACATGAAATAAATACCGGTCAGACTCTAAGCTTTCTGCTGGTGATGTTTTGTTTAGTTCAGGTGAAGTGAAATTGTTTGGGACAGGCCAGAGCAAAAAATACATAACTGCTCCCATAGACAAAGAAATTAGAAGCACTGTTTGATTCAGAATGAAGCCGATATATAATATGGCATTCATATTCCTCTTAATCCAGATAAAGATGGGATGTTGTTGAGGAACAATAGAAATGTAGTAGAAAATGCTGATCCAGGCATTGCATGAGAAGTTGGCGCAGAAAAACTGATAAATCAAAGCTCTGGTTAGCGTTTGAAGCCAGAAAGGTGCATCAAAAAGCAGCATAACAATGGTCAGCACAGTCACCAGTTGTTGAAATGTTGAATTGAATAACACAACAATTAACAAGAAGTGCAGTGGATTGCGAAGCGTCACTCCAGCGACTGGTCTCATTAGGCAAAAAGAGAAGATGATGTTGAAAAAGGTTGCTGTGAGGCAAAGGGGACTGGAGAGCAAAGCATATAGCCATGGCTCCATCTTCACTGACGCCTCGAATCAGTTGCTGACTGTCCTGCAAATGTCCTGCTGTTCCTGATACACCCTGGCTTTATTACAGCAAATAAATGATATAAGGTCAAAGTAAAATAGGTTGGTAAATTAAATGTGGCTTGACGGCCTACCATAAACAAATGACACACATTCTTACATGGATTAAAACAGAACTATCCACATGCTCATCTTCAAGTGTTACGTAATCAGTGCAACTGCAAACAATATTTGAATAATATTCTCAAACAATATTTTATTTATAAACACCTTAATTTTATTGACTGTAAACCTATAGATTCTAGAGTTTTATGTTTGTACTTTCTTAAGGCTCCATTCTTAAAGGAATAGTTCACCCTAAAATGGAAATTTGCTGAAAATGTACTCACCCTCAGGCCATCCAAGATGTAGATGAGTTGTTTCTTCATCAGAACATATTTGTAAAACTTTGGCATTACATCACTTGCTCAGCAGCGGATGCTGAATGGGTGCCGCCAGTCCAAACAACTGATAAAAGCATGACAATAATCCACAAGTAATCCACACGACTCCAATTCATGAAATAACACCTTGTGAAGTGAAAAGCTGCTTGTTTATAATAAAAAAATCCAACACTAGACAAAGGGGAATTGAACAAGTCTCTAAGTATGAAATACTAGGTCAGTATACTTAAGATTTCTGCTTGGTGGACAACAACAAAAACATAGACTTTATTGAAAAAGGGACCCAAGCAATATACTGTATAAGCCAAGCCACCCACAATACTGCTGCATAGTGTTGAGTTTTACACTTCAATTTTTTTTTTTTT
>NW_015536463.1:789739-806538 GCF_001515605.1 Sinocyclocheilus anshuiensis | reverse complement strand
ATGAGTGGTTATGAACGAATGAATGAAACGCATTTGTCCATGTTTCACTCCGTCTCGAATCGCAAAAAGAAAGAGCTTGAGAAACAGTGTCTCTTCTGCGGCTCGGTACGCTTTCAACTCGTTGTTTAGTCTCGAGCAAGACTGTACGACATTCACATTACATGATTTGACAGATTTTTACGTAGAAAGGGCTACAGCGCACCGCATTAAAAGAAATGATCATTCATGTTTTCATAACCGCTGGCCAAATTCAAATACGAAACTAAAATTAAATCACCTTTGAGAGCAAGGGGGCCCCCTGGTGTTTCGGGGGCCCTATGCAGATCGGCTCTGCTCATCACTAAAACCTTAAGACAATTTTCATCATTGGTACTCATTGTTCAGTTTTGCATATGGATGCTGCAGCTGGGCTCCTGTATCAAAATGTTTAATTAACCATTAACCAAGATTATGCAAACCTTTATGTGATATTTGCATTGGTAATGATGCTGCATATTGTTTTTGAGTGTCATCTTCATACAGTATGTAAAAGACAATTGCATTGAGTTAAATAAAAGGTCTACACACGCACAAAGATCATTCAAATTATTCCTGGAAAAAAAGCAAATCTTTTTGATAAACCATTTAATTTATTCTGTGAAAAAAAAGGAGAAACACATATTATCGTTCCTTATGTGAATGAAGGAAATTAATAAATCAGTTAAAGTAATTATATTGTGACAGCAACTGTAATGTGAAATGAGAGTAAACTACTTTACAGGCTGGAGGTTTTAAAGACATATTACTGTGCTAAAAAGATAAAGTGCTAGGGCTGTTCAATTACGCTTTCAACTCGTTGTTTAGTCTCGAGCAAGACTGTACGACATTCACATTACATGATTTGACAGATTTTTACGTAGAAAGGGCTACAGCGCACCGCATTAAAAGAAATGATCATTCATGTTTTCATAACCGCTGGCCAAATTCAAATACGAAACTAAAATTAAATCACCTTTGAGAGCAAGGGGGCCCCCTGGTGTTTCGGGGGCCCTATGCAGATCGGCTCTGCTCATCACTAAAACCTTAAGACAATTTTCATCATTGGTACTCATTGTTCAGTTTTGCATATGGATGCTGCAGCTGGGCTCCTGTATCAAAATGTTTAATTAACCATTAACCAAGATTATGCAAACCTTTATGTGATATTTGCATTGGTAATGATGCTGCATATTGTTTTTGAGTGTCATCTTCATACAGTATGTAAAAGACAATTGCATTGAGTTAAATAAAAGGTCTACACACGCACAAAGATCATTCAAATTATTCCTGGAAAAAAAGCAAATCTTTTTGATAAACCATTTAATTTATTCTGTGAAAAAAAAGGAGAAACACATATTATCGTTCCTTATGTGAATGAAGGAAATTAATAAATCAGTTAAAGTAATTATATTGTGACAGCAACTGTAATGTGAAATGAGAGTAAACTACTTTACAGGCTGGAGGTTTTAAAGACATATTACTGTGCTAAAAAGATAAAGTGCTAGGGCTGTTCAATTAATCGCATGCGATTAATTGCACAGCCCTATAAAGTGCACACAGTCATTTTCACATCAACTGTCCCATTTAATGCTCTTAAATGACCTTACTTTTATACTGTAAATGTACAGTACAGAAACCTATTGGGAAAAATCTACAGATTAAAGAAATCCTCAAAAGCCATCTGAACTATTAAATGAAATTTTAGAAATGAGTACTTACTCACAAATGTGCCACAATAATGAAAAAAGTCTCTTTTTTATTAAACATGTATTTACAATATAGCTGTACATTTACATTCATACAAAACAGCCCCTAAAATAATTAATATCAATAGAGGTACAAAATAGTTTGAGAGAGAAATATATCAAAGGACACTTCAGTTTCCAAAGAGAAAGAGAAAGATCTGTCAGTCCAGTCCTACATAATACAACTATCTCTGTGTTAGCTGGGAAAAAGAACGAAAGATCATCTGGAAAAAATAAATAATACAATGCCACTTACGAAGTTTATCTTGTGTATTGGAGTAAAGAACAGTTAACATTTTTTGTGTTAATTTGATAGACTTTCAAGGAAGTGGTTGTTTTTTAACAACCACAGGTATAAACGTATAAGCATGACAAAATCCTTGGTAGCTCTTTATTTTAAAGTCCTGTTCCACATGTACATGTTATGTAGTTGTTATAGTAATTACAATAACTGGGTAATAACTACAGTAGGTACTA
This sequence comes from Sinocyclocheilus anshuiensis, assembly GCF_001515605.1. Classification (NCBI taxonomy): domain Eukaryota; kingdom Metazoa; phylum Chordata; class Actinopteri; order Cypriniformes; family Cyprinidae; genus Sinocyclocheilus; species Sinocyclocheilus anshuiensis. The sequence continues at coordinate 804,298 of NW_015536463.1, read as the reverse complement.
ACCCTGGACCTACCCCTAAACCTAACCTTAATCCACGTAGTTACCTTTTATTACCCAGTACTTCCTTAGGTAAGTACAATGTAAGTACACATACTGTAAAATAAAGTGCAACCAAATCTTTTGTTCAGAGTCAATACTGATTTTGTATTACAGGCAAATATTAAAGGACTACCTGCTACAGTTACGACCTACTCAGAATTGTCTTTGAAGATTCTCGGTTATCCAGCTCATTGAAGGATGTCTAGTGTTATTCTTGTCATTTAGATGCGGTGAACTGATGGTGGAGACTCAGTGGCATTTACGATTTTAGACAGGGACGACAAAGACACCTGATATTATCATCCATCTCGGGTGATCTGATCTCTGATCTCGAAGATGATTGGATTTCAAAGGAATGGTCTCTGATTTCTAGTGGAATGCACAATGTATTTTAGTCAAACTTTACATGCAATTCTGTGTCACTGCATGTTAATGTTGAGCCTCCAGAAACAGATGATAATAGCAGATGTTAACGGATTGTCAGATTGTCTCAGGGAGGGCAGGACAGCCTATGACACCAGTTTCACCCCAATTCACATCTGTGATCGTGATTCACACCGCTAGTGTAACACAGCAAGGTTAAACACCGGGAAATTTCCATCATCAGTTCACAACTAGTGTAAAAATAGACACATATCCAGGTAACTAGAACAACTCAGTCAATCTACACTCACACTACTGTTTAAAAGTTTGGGGTCTGTAAGATTTTTTTTTTTAAATATTTTTGAAAGAAGTCTTCTATGCTCACCAATAGGGGTGTAACAACAACACACCCCGTTCGGAACGAGGCTTTCGGTGCGGTACGCATTACAAACTGAACGATTTATAAAAGGGAAATAAAAGAGCTTAAAGTGTGTGAAATATAATGTTCTCAGTGCCACTGCGCTCAAGAAGGCAGCCCAAATGACAAAACAGGCAACGTGCTGTCTGCCCCGCGATAACCTCCCCTTGCTGGGGTGCGTTGAAAGACGATGATCTTGTATCGACGATGGCCAGAAATATTGTCAAAAATCAGTTATTGGCAATATTAAGAGGATTTGGCATTTTCAATTAATGTAGCCTTGCTACATTGTTATTTTTATCAGGCCAATTATTATTATGACGTTACTTTTATTAATAAATTTCATTATTAAATTAAATGAACGATTAATTTGCCCCGCAATACTTCCGCATAACTGACGTGCTGCGAGGATAACACAAGATAAGGCTATTTGCTCCTCAATTAAAATGTTTTTAAAAAGCTATTATACAATTAATTATAGGCCTATAATTAAAATATTAACACTGCAGTCATCAATAAAAAAATAAATGAAATAAAAAGCTTTATTTAGCCTATTTAAAGCGCCGACTTTCAAAATCACCATGTTTAACACCAAATAGCCTACGTTTCTTCTCATTTTTTTTTTTACTATGTACGGGCCACAAGAGAAATATTAATGGTATAAATGAAAACAGTTAGCTATATACCATTATCAGCATGTTGAAGTAGATTCGTCTCTCGTCGTCTCTGAGAGAATATGCGGCGTCAGATGCCGAAAGCTCCGTCATTCCGCTTTTACTTTCACTTTCTAGTGATATCCATTGGCACGCCTTCATGATATAAAACATAAATATTTCCAACATTGCGACGAAAGCAATTACCCAACCCCCCACCGAAAACGTACCGAAACGTGACACCACTGCGTCGTATTGAACCGAACCGTGAATTTTGTGAACCGTTACACCCCTACTCACCAAGGCTGCATTTATTTGATCAAAAATACAGCAAAAACACTATTGTTATGAAATATGTTTTTTTTTTTTAAATGTATTTTTTTTCCTTTGATGGCAAAGCTGAATTTTCAGCAGCCCAGTCTTCAGTGTCACATGATATTTCATTTTAAAATGCTGATTTGCTGCTCAGGAAACAATTATTATTACTATCAATGTTGAAAACAGTCATGCTTCTTAATATGTTTGTGGGAACTGTTATTCTTTGATAAATAAAAGATTAAAAAAACAGCATTTATTTGAAATAAAAATATTAATATCTTTACTGTCACTTTTGATCAATTTAATGCACCCTTCCGGAATAAAAGCATTAATTAAAAAATTCTTACTGACCTCTTAGAATTTGTTCATTATCAATATGGCAGATATTTCACATAACACAGACAGGTAATGTTACATTAGGAAGCATCATGTTCAACTCTACAATATTTCTGCAAATGTTTTCAATCAAGTTACTTTACTGAATGAGTTTGGTCTCCGTTAGCAGCTTCTTCGTGAAACTAAAATAATTTCCTAAAGGGCCATTTAAAATTGTCCTGCATGTTTACACATGGCCACATTTTATTCTTAGCTATGAGGCAGAGTAACGTAAAATTATAAATCAAGTTTGGACAGGCTACTTCCCTCGACCTGAAGCATTATATTATTTAAATAATGTACCAGGCCTTCCTCTCACAATGTTGCCACTTTGAAGATGTTTCTGGCAACCTAAAAAAAAAATGTCACAGGCTTAAAATATGTGTGTTTAGTTTGCTTTGTTAATAGTATGATTAACACTTCAGAATCTGCATCTGCATTCATGCACTAAAGATGACACTCTCCATTTCAGTTTCTATCCAGAGGGCATATTATTGAATTAATACAAACACCTCCTAACACACCACTCACATCCCATAAATAACCTAATGTTGATTAATCCAACACTTGGGGCAAGCACTGTGAAAACTACAAGCTACTACTTACACAGATCAGAAGATTCCACTGTTTCCAAAGTGAGGAAATCTCCAACTAACCGTCTTTACCGAATAGAAAGGGCCTCACGACACGTTTGCTGAAGGAGACAAGGGAGGAACTGATAGCTGAACCGAAAGTTACAAGACTGTCCATCAGATGTAGTACTCTTGCATGCTGTCTCTCATGGAGTTGTGAAGGTGAAACTCTGCCCTGTAAGCAGCTTCAAGGCTATGTTGGTGTTCCTTTTCTTGGAGTCTTGCAGTTCTTTGAGCTTGGCGATGTTGGTAAAGGAAACGAGTCATCACTGCCAGCACACAGAGGGTACTGAAGACCGCAGCTGTCACCACACCTGCGAATCAGAACGGACACTCAACTTATAAGGTGTTTTGAATTGGAAATGGGGCCGTTCACACAGAACGTGTTCTTGCATTTAAAAAAAGCACAAAGGAGCAAACCAAAATTTGTCAAGGCATTTAGCTAAAAGGAAAAAAAAACTGATTCAGGTTTGCATGGACTACAATTTAGAAGATGATTAAAACGGTTACATCTTGTGTGAAAGTCCTATGTTCAATACAAGTTCAGCTTGACAGGATTTGAAAATAAAATAAAATAAAAATATAAAATGCCAGTGAATGCAACACTCCCACAGTCTCACATCTCATAACTATATTTCTCATTTAATGGAACATTTATGCTGCCAACAAATAGCTAACAGTGAACAATCCCTTGTGACAATTTGAATGGAGATTTTATTACCATGAGTTACTGCGCACAACAAATTACCAATACAAAGTCATTACCCATTTCTGAAATAAAGAGAGCAAAAAGGGAAGATGAACATAAACAATATGTGTGATAGTGAAAGCTCATTTCATACTTCACTGACTGTTACGAATGAAACAATGAAGCAGACTGAGGTGGTAAAACAAACCTCCAATTACAGCTGAATCAGGCTGGCTGTCATCTTCGTGATGCTCGTTATCTTTTTCCACCTCCTCTCCATGATCTACAGAAAGGTGACACATGCATCACACAGAAATACAACACAGTTTAAACTGTAAAGAGATATATGGGCATGATGCAGTTGTTTTACATTTTAAGGGTCCAACCCTTTTGTTTTTCACAATGCTGATTATACTTCCTTTTCACTGCATTATATTTTCTTTTATAAATATCTCTAACATTCAAAAGCGAAAAGTTAATTTTGTTTCTAAATCTATTCATTTCATTTACAAGGTAGATTAGTGCTATGGTTGCTTGGCAACTCTATGTAAAATGTTTTTAAAATTCTGCATAGATAACCTCATAAGAAAAAAATGTTTCTTAAATAAATTATGTCTTTGTGCATTTTATGTTTTTTTTAAACCAATAATATTATAACAAATATTATAAACCAGTTTGCAAAAAAAACTGCATAAATGCTCAGTACATTTTTCAAGAAATCATTGAAAAGATAAATAATGGCAGATAAAATAAGTACAAACTATGCTGGTTCATATAAAATCACATTAGTTTTTATATGAAATAAAACTTGGACCATGCTCACTGCAACTATTTCTTAAGTGTTCGTTTTATAAATTGCATCTATTTTTCTCATAACTAACCCAACCACAGGACGTCTTTATTATGCCTACAATAACCATAAAGCCACATAAGCCATTCAAAACACAAAAAAGCACACCAGGTGAATGCAATACATGTGTCATTTCATTAAAGCAGACCTGTGACCCACTGTTATCACAATTACCGTGGTGAATTATAAGGCAACTGGGATATGTTTCCTACCAACACATATTGTGATGCCCCTTCTTTTCAAATCGATATTTAAATTATGGATATGACATGTCTGACAACATTCAATCCTAAAAATATTCCTTAAATTGTACAGCGGTGAAATGCTATGCATATAATGCACTCAAAGGCAAAAGCTTTCTATTCTCAAACAGCTTAATTATTTTTGTATCTATTTCCAAGAACTTACCAAGACGAGATACAGAGGTTGAAAGGTCAGCTAATGCTCCGCAATTTGATTCCAGTAAATGTCCTCGTATGCTGACTAGAGAGCTCCCTCGGTTCAATAACGCCGCTTTCAGTGGAGCAACGTGGTTGTACTGGACAGATGAGAAGCAGCCAATGAAGCCTTTGGACCCAGCATGAGCTACCTCATCGTCCAAGACATCACTTCCTGTTTGGAAAAAGAAAAGCATGCATGTCAGAGATTGTTTCTGTCATATGAACAGTAATTACTCATCAAAAACACTGTGTGCAGCTATTGTGAGCATTTATATCAAAAGTTACAATTACAGACAGGCAGGAACCCACAAAGTTTCACTAGTTTCAAACCCCTGAATATTTCAGACACAAGCACAATCCTGCTCATTCACTGTTAATACATGTGCTTCATGACTGCTACACACTTTGAGAGACTGAAAAAAGATAAAAGGTTTCAAACAGTCAGCCTTCATTGTTGAATCATCCTTGTCTAATGTCAGGAAAGGGGAAATTTCAGACCCATCAAGCATCATGACAGGTTCTGAAAAGTCATGGCGCTATGTAGCTGGAAAACTTCAGGAGCAAAACAACATAAAGATGAGTATGGGCTGGAGTAACTGCTGTATATAGTTTTATTGTGTGTATATTTAGTGTTGTGTATTATTTCTGTCACCTTTTTATTGTAAATTTGTTATGGTTATTGGCTTAATTCTACTTCTCTGTGCAGCACTTTGGTTGGCTCTGTCGTTTTTAAATGTGCTATATAAATAAATTAAACTGAAACTGAAACTGAATGTAGATATTTTGAATCCATATCACAGATCATGTGAAAAAATGCTTTCTTTGCCACTTTTCTCCCCTCAAAGGATTTGATTAGAGTCTTTTTAAACAAGAACAATTATATTCATTACCTGTGACTTTTCCCAAGGTCAGTGACTTCATAGAGTTAAATGCTGCATCATATGAAAGGGTGTACTTCTTATTTTCATGGTCAACCTAAGAAAAATCAAGAGCAATTGAATGAATACATGATAAATTGCATAGAATGCAATTAAATTATAATAAGCTATTATTATTACACTCTAGCTGATTCAGTAATCAATGTACTAAACAGGCTGTTTTTCAGAACTATCTGTACTGCTTTGTATATTGATCTCGTGTTTCAAACAAATTCAGTGTAAACACACGTTTATGCATGTTTCATGTGTGTATTAAAATATAACACCTGAACAAACACGTCCTTTCCCTCCCGCTGGATGTGAACTCTATGCAGCCGTCCATCTGCCAGGCTGCTCAAGATGGGGATGAACACATCCGGTCTCTTCTCCTTATGCAGTTGGTACCAGATTTGTAAACTCCCTGAGAGGAACAGATCAATGCATTAACATATTTGGCAAAAGTTACTTATAACTGTAGTCAGGGATGAATGATTTTTTTGGGAGCATGTTGTAAATCATTGTAAAAATCCATTTTATTATCCATGTGGTACTTGGATTAGTCAAGCAAAAATTAAAACCATGTAACTCCAGTCATGGTGAATTATGTATGTTCTAATATAATTGTGAGTCATCCTGTAGCGTTCTTACAGAGCTCAGCAGATGGACTTCACAGCTCCAGCTCCCAAGAAGAGTCTTGCATAAGTCTATGAGACAACGTGTTTATATATAGACTATGTAGAACCTTAGCAGCTGTTCTAAAAATTTATAAATATTAATTCACTGGCAGCCTCTAGCCTTTACTCTGTATTGAATTTGTCAATACATTTATTTGTCTCTCCTACACACATATAGTGCAGATAAAGGGTCAAGGTGTAGGTCGTGCTGAAATTCCCTCACAAAGTTGTTACAGTTATATTTGAGACATCTCTTGACTTTCTTTGTACGCCAAGGATTACTGCACTTAACACTTTTTTGTCCATATTTCTAAAAAGCATTGTGTGATTGGATTTAGCTCAACAAGAATGTGGGTGGTACTATTATGTAGGAATGAGTGTTGCACAATAAAAATCCATATTTTGGTAAGCTGGGTGAAGGCATGATTGATCTGAAAAGCACAGCTCTTTACTCAGCCTCATGTTTGAAACATGTAGATTTTCTTTCTTCCATGGAACACAAACCTTACAGGGCAAAGCTCATGCTGCTCGTTTTGGTGCAATAAAAATAAATGGTAACCAAAAATGACAAAAAGTATCAGCAGTCCATATGTTTTCAATACTATATTCTGATGTAAATATATATATTTTTAGTTTTTATTTAAATTTACATTTAAATTTTTTATATATATATATATATATATATATATATATATATTATGTTTATTTCACTTTTAGTATTTTTGTCATTGGGTAGCTCGACACATTTTGGTTACCATTCACTTTCAAAGCATAGAAAAGATAAGTATACTGCCCTAACAACTCCACAATATCATATGGTTTTGGAATGACATGAGAATGAATAAATGATGACAAAATTTTAATTTTTGAGTGAACTGTTCTTTTAAGAGTTTTAATGCAAGCCTGGAGAACAGCATGAAATTAACAGCTTTGGTTATATAACAATGTCTTATCTAGTTTGGGCTGTTAATGTTTTGCTAGTTAATTGTGATTTACTACGATTCTAGCACCTCTAGTGATCTACGAGGCTGTAAAACTGACAGTTTAAGAACCAAATGAGCAGGATTAATCAATGGCCTTGTGGCCTAAATCTAATTAGAGAAGAACACAATCAGAGAACTATAACTTTTTATGTTTCTTTAAATTTAATCTCGCAGTACAGTATTCCAGATAACAGGGGACGTAGGTAATTCATTTAGTGCTGCAATATCCCTATTATAGACATATAAACATTTCATAAACTAATGTCATTCAGCATTGAGAATAATATACGTTTGCACAGCAGTCTCACCATTCCTAGCTAAGATGATGGCCACATACTGCTGCCTGAGGGTGTTAACTGTGAGCAGCATGGCAGGACTCTGTGTGGTCTGGAAACTCAGTGCCATGTTGTCTCTGGTCTTGCTGTACTGAGAAGGGACAGACAGCACTGCGGCTGACCGGTTCTGTATGACAGAGAATGGCTCCTGAAAAATGTAGGTGACCGACGCTCCTCTTTCAAAGGACATGGACACCTCTGTGGACATAAAAAGACCAGATGGACATTGTCACTGGCTATAAATCTAATCGGAGTACACCTGATTTCCTACGAGTTTTGTTTAAACACTTTTAATGGGGGGGATTGTGACTCTTGATAATGTATACATTTATATCAATTGATTCTACAAGCAAAGGCCATGCATAATTTAGTAAATTATACAAATCTCTACAACCAATTTCTCAACACTTTGGTCACTTTTTCAAAACTCTTCACACAGTGAGCACAACTATGTGGGCGTTCTAGGCTAAACTGTGGATCATTTTCCAATGCTTTGGCAAAAAATATGTAAACTGACTAATTTGTTCAAAGTACATAAATTCTTTTCTCACTCAGACACAACCACCACCAAAAATCTATGTATCTACAGGCCAATTTTCACGTTTAAATGCTCTTTTCAAACTGTTAAACTTAAAGTTCAAAACTTAAAGTAATACAGAACTGAATAAGACAGCAATTTGCTACATTTCACCAGTAAAACCATATTGAAATATATTCTAAATCTAAAAAATGATATAGCTGAACGTCTCGGTTACTTGTGTAACCCTCGTTCCCTGAACGAGGGAACGGAGATGTTACGTCAGTCGTGACTGACGAATTTCTTCCCGGCGGGATGAGCACCAATTGATGAACAGGTTCCACTTCAGCCTGTAAGCGTGTCTGGTAGACGGGGCTCTGGCTGAAGTGATGGTGTTCACTACCGCTGGAGGTAGCCCACCTAGAACCTCCGCGTCCCGTCCAGGGACCACAAGTGGAGATTCCACAAGTCTGGACGCGGGTGCCAGAGGGTGCCCCCTCTCTGAGAAAGGAGATCCCTCCTCAGAGGAATTTGCCAAGGAGGGGCTGTTGCGAGGAGCATCAGTTCTGGGAACCAAGTCCGACTGGGCCAGTATGGCGCTACCAAGAGGACCTGCTCCTCGTCCTCCCTGACCTTGCACAGTGTCTGTGTGAGAAGGCTCACTGGGGGAAACGCATATTTGCCTAGGCCCCGATGCCAGCTGCACGCCAGTGCGTCCGTGCCGAGGGTCCCCTCGGCCAGGGAGTAAAACAACTGTGTCCGGGGAGGCAAACAGGTCCACCTGAGCGTCCCCAAAGCGGCTCCAAATCAGCTGGACTGTCTCGGGGTAGAGTCGCCATTCTCCCGGAAGGGCGGGTTGACGTGAGAGGTCGTCGGCTGCACGATTGAGCTCGCCTGGGACATGAATGGCGCCTCGAAGGTGATTGGGCTCTCGGGCGAGATCCCCAATTCGTCAGTCATGACTGACGTAACGTCGAACGTGACTGACTGAAAGGGAACACCTGCACAGGTGTTACTCTATCCATTTTATGCCCATCTGTACAGAAGGGGACAAACTTTAGAACAATTTGTACTGTAATGTAAACATGAACCATGTAAAATATACTGAAGTGAATTCTAAATAGTGGAGAGCTGTCATTCTTGTTTTGGAAAGATATTTTACAAAAGAAAACATTGTATAATTCTACCTGGGTAACACTTTAGTATAGGGACCAATTCTCACCATCAACTAATTGCTTATTAGCATGCCTATTAAAAACATATTGGGTGTTTTTTAGTACTTATAAAGCACATATTCCGCATAACCATATTCTACATCCTTAATCCAACCCAATACCTAAACTAAATAACAACTTTACTAACTATTAATAAGCAGCAAATTAGTAGTTTATTGAGACAAAATATGTCGTTAATGGTTTGTTAACAGCGAGAATTGGACCTTAAAATAAAGTGTGACCGCTACCTGTTGTTAGTGTTAAGTGTTTTTTTTTGGGTGACAATCTTTGGTGGTGTTATGAAAGAATGACTTGATTGCAGACATGTATGAAGTGTTTTGGTAGTTTTAGTGCATTTTGAATGTGAGATGAACTGCTGTGCCAAGTTGATTAGGAGAACTGTGTGAAGAGTTTTGAAAAACTGGCCTAAGTATTGAGAAATGTGTCCTAGTGCTTGTAAAAAATGGATATAATTAGAAAAAAAAAAGTCTGAGTGTTAATGTTAAACGTTTTAGGTTTGCTAGAAGTTAGAAGTTTTATCCTTTAAGTTTGCAGGCTGGTCAACAAGTTACCAAGAAACATCATTTGCAAGCCATTTTCCGCAAATGTGAAACATTTTCAAGTGAAACAGGAAAAAGACAGACAGACAGAGAGATAGACAGAGAACATACAGAGATGACAGACAGAAATACAGGCAAAGAACACACAGAGAAGATTAAAAATTGAGATATTAAACATTCCCAATATCATAATACGTCAACGACTATTGCAGCAATAATCAGAACAACTTTGGCATTTATAATTACATTTTCTTCTGTCTGTATTTGAATAATGTGCATCATCATAATGGCAGGCTCTATTAGATACAGACTATCAGACAGACAGACTGAGGCAAGAGAACAGAACAGTCAGACTTTCTCATCTCATCCTCAGTGCCTTTGATCAGCACAGCTCATCAGATCAAACTAAAGAAAGGCAGCTTAATGCACATCTGACTTTCTGATGTCTTCATGAATACAAATGTGTAGATTTTCCCTTCTTGTTTACGGACAGATTATATAACACTATATTTCTGGGAAAAAAATCAAATCTGAGGTATGTTTTCAAGTATGTCTGCCAGTATGGCATAACTTTCATTAACAAGATGCTAGAACAAACCACCCACACAAGGAAAGTGGCAAATTCAAACATAGCAAGGTTAAGATAAGTCATTAATACTTTGTTGTTCTGTCATAATGGAAGGGCCGCTTTTGTAAACTGAAGAAACTTGTGTAAAAAGTAGCTTTTTTTTTAGATTCTGTACATCAAGATGTTCAAAAATCCCACTCAACACATACGCCTCCGAGACTTCTGTGCCTTCAGTGCTCATACCGGCAACATCAAAGCTCTCCAATCCAGCATCAGAGAGCCTTTGATAGAGCAGAGTTATTCAAAGACTGGCAGCGCTTGCCCACTGACATATGGCTAAATTATTTTTAAGGTACATTATGCAAATATATAGACATCACTAAGTCATCCATGAATTCATGTCACATATTACATGGCCGTTTCATCAGGTCCGAGACAAAGATGATGCTGCTGGAAGCATTCATTATTGCTTAATAACTGTCTGCAAAATAATTATATTTTAGATTCAGGATTTTAATCGTTAGATTGAATCTGTTTATTAAAAAGGAAATGCATTTTACATTCTAATTATTTATTTATTATGAATAGTCTTTTTAAGTGCTTTCTTTTATTCCTATTATTCGTTTTCTGTGTATTACTTGATTTAACAGTTATAAAAGGTTTAATTTATTGATCCAAATTTGGAATATTACCTTCTGTGCAAGAGGGTCCCCCATAAGCAGAGTTAGTGCAGTCGCACATGTAACCGCTGCTTTTCTCAATGCATTTCCCCCGATTGTGGCAGAGCCCAGCTGAGCTGCTACAGTGACCAGCGCACCCTGAACTCACTCCTGGTGTCACTTTGGCCCGTTCCTCCAAGTCAAAATTCACTCCTTTCACGTTAAATGCTCGAATGCATCCAAGAAAGCCTCTTTGTCTTGTGGCTGTGCCCCCTGAGAGATAAAAGAGGAAATTATGGGAAAAAAAGAGTAATCAGAAATACTTTTCAGAGGCAGATGCATATTATTGGACTGAATAAACAACTCCTCTCTCTCTGCAGTGCACTTTCAAAAGGTTTATTTTACCAACAAACAGCTGGCTTCCGAGCTGAAGGCGAAGGTGTCCATCAGGTGGGGTTTCTATGATCCACAGGGGCAGCTGGTCGACCTGCAGGCATGCTTCTTTCACATTGCGCTCGGCTCGAACCCAATGCCACTGCCTGTCGTTCAGTGGCACAGGAGATTTGACGGTCAGGACTACTGGCCCGTCGCCCACATTAAAGGAGAAAGTCACAGCTGAGGGAGCTGGGTAAACAGGAACATGAGGAAAGAAGTCTGAACAAATGAAAACTAACACTTCTAAAAGTGCTAGATAGATAAACAATATAACCAAATATACCTGAGTGTTCATTCAAGTTATGGTTACATTTGAAAATTAGGTTCTATATGTTAACATTAGTTGCAATAGCTAACATAAACTAACAATGAACAATAATTTTACAACATTTATTATCTTGGTAAGTGTAGATTATTCATACACCACCATTCAAAAAGGTTTGTGCTCAGTAGGATTTTTTTCAAGGAAAATAATTATTTTACTCAACAAGGATGAATTAAGTTGACAGTAAAGACTTTTATGATATATAGAATGATACTGTTTCAAATAAATGTTCTTTTAATTTTTTTTTAAATTCAAATAATCCTGGGAAAAAATTGTATCATGGTTTCCACAAAGATATTAAGCAGCTCAACTGTTTATATTTAGAAATGTTTCTGGAGCAGCAAATCAGCATATCAGAAAGATTTGAAGAATAATGTGGAGTAATGACTGCAGAAAACTCAGCGTTGCCTTCACAGGAATAAATAACATTTTAAAGTATATTAATATAGAAAACAGTTATTTCCAAATGTCTTTTTGATCAAATAAATTCAGCCTTGGTGGGCATAAGAGACTTCTTTCAAAAACATCTTACCAATCTTACCAACCTCACACCTTTGAAGAGTAGTGAATACATCAATAAATGTTTAACATTTCAAGTTGTATAAAACAACAATTATTTTATGTATTACGAACAAACATGAACAATGAACAATAGTATATTAAAAAAATCAAAATTATAAATTACACTAAATGCATGCTGAAAACATTTTTTGTTTCATTGTTAATTCATTATACCTATTGGATAAACTAATTGTTAAGAAATTGATAGTTTTTCTAAGTTTAATCTTGATTTTTTCTTTTAACATTATATGTTATACTGCTCAATTAGAAATCTAACATTGGCACTTTCTTATAGATGTGCCGGGACTCACAGCTCAGCTCAATCCGGATAAAGTCTTGAATGCCCATGTTTTCCACAAAGACCCCGGAGGGGGAAGCAGTCTTGAAGTAGAAGGAGACATCGAGGGAAAGCTCCACCTGGAGAGCTGGGAACTGCAGATATGAAACCGCTTGGTAAAAAGATACAGCATTCCACAGGAACTCTAACAGAGAGGAAGAAAGATGAATGTCATATATTTGACAGTTTACATATTCCTTTTATACACTGAATTATCTGCTATCTGTCTGCTTGTTTTCTTCTCTCTAGGCTGCGTGTCCACCAAAGCATTTTTTGCCAGCTGAAAACGCCAGTGCCCGGTTGCATAAAGCACCTTAAGTTTTTCCCTTAAGTATGAGACTTAAAGGGGTCATATGATGTTGCTAAAAAGAACATTACTTTGCATATTTGTGTAATGCAATGTGTTAATGCAATTTAAGTTTCAAAAAACACATTATTTTCCACATTCTGTACATTATTATTGCTCCTCTATGCCTCGCCTTTCTGAAACACATCGATTTTTACAAAGCTTATCGTTCTGAAAAGCGAGGTGTGCTCTGATTGGCCAGCTATCCAGTGCGTTGTGATTGGCCGGATACCTCAAGCATGTGACGGAGATGTTACGCTCCTTATCATACTGTGATGCCGTGTCCCAGCGCGACGAGACAAAACGAATAAAACCCATTACAAACGAGGCATTTGTTGCATCCAGTGGGGACATAATTACGGATTATAATGACTTATACTGTCTTTTTACGCAATGCATTGCGTATTGTGCCTGCATTTGTGATCGGAGAAACGACAAACAACAAGCGCTACTCTACACTGCTCAAAACTCACGTTTGAATAATGCTTTAAATATGAAAACGTACTTACATGTTGTGAGTCAGCTTGTAACACTCCAAAGAGAAAGGAAAACTTGAAATTGTATCATATGACCCCTTTAAGGTGTGATTTCCCCTTACCTAAGGGAATGATTTAATGGGTGTTGCTCTGCTGAAAACGCCCAGCTGTGACCGGTTTTTCTGTTGAGATGCTGTGGTTGCTATGATATGGAATATCCGCTGAAGTAATGGCAAACACAAAACGAATGAAATGTTTCTCCAAGCATTACTTTTTATTACAATATTATGGTAGTCTGTCAATTCAATCTGTTAAAGACATAAATACTCTGAGACAAGCAATATTAACATTTCCATTGTTGTTCAGTCGTTGTACAAGCAGGGTGGTCGCAATTAGTCCCGCCCCTCCTCCACTGTGATTCGTTAGCTGACTAGAAAGTGACCGTGATGACCGCAGCGTTTTACTCAAAATTGAACATTCTTCAACTCTCGGGGCCGAAAAAAAACAATAGCATCCAGCTGCAGACCCGCAGCACCAGCAGTTTCAGAACCGCAGCCACAGAACCGGAAGTGAGGGGCGGAGCTTACGTTCTTAACAGAGTAGCGCCACCTTACGGTTTTTAAGGGGTAATTTGCTTTTATTACACACGATACGTCATACTTTATGTATGTATGCATTTTATAATGATATATTAAGCATTTTTAAAATATTAATCTTGTGTAATTTAGTTGTATACAGTTATTTGTTTCATTGTATTATGCGAGTTATTTCCTGTTTGTGATATTAAAAATAATGTTTGAAACTTCTGGGCATTTTATATGAAATATACTTTAATCACAAGATTCAAAATAAATGTTTACTCCAAAGTCAAGAACA
>NW_015536463.1:782363-784833 GCF_001515605.1 Sinocyclocheilus anshuiensis | reverse complement strand
GCAGTTTCAGAACCGCAGCCACAGAACCGGAAGTGAGGGGCAGAGCTTACGTTCTTAACAGAGTAGCGCTACCTTACGGTTCTTAAGGGGTAATTTGCTTTTATTACACACGATAGGTCATACTTTATGTACATATGCATTTTATAATGATATATTTAGCATTTTATAAACATTAATCTTGTGTAATTTAGCTGTTACAGTTTACAGTTATTTGTTTCATTGTATTATGCGAGTTATTTCCTGTTTGTGATATTAAAAATAAAACTTCTGGGATCTGGGCATTTTATATGAAATATACTTTAATCACAAGATTCAAAATAAATGTTTACTCCAAAGTCAAAAACACGTGCATCATAAATTTTTCTATATGAAAACTAAAACATTTCAATAAAACACACACACACACAAACAGCAGCATCATTTTAAAAGTAACAATCAAAATGTACACAATAATTAAATTGAAGTTTATAAAATGAACAATTCACTATTAAGCCCATTTTCTCATGACAATCCTGCATGAAAATTTAGAAAATTAACAATTCACTCGTGGGCACATTTTGTCATGACAATCTTGCATAAATTAAAATGAAAATGTATCAAATGAACAATTCAATCTTAGACCCATTTTGTTATGACAATCCTGGAAAAATGACTCCCCTGAACACAAGATGAAATATGAAGGGCACTCTGGAAACTTCTGTTCCAGGAGATTGTTGAGGGTCTTTTCCTTGTCCTCTTCCTCCATTATAAGGAAAAGAGGCTCTTCCCCTGGCCCCCTGAGCAGATGTCTGTTTAATGGAGCCATTTCACAACTTCTGTGAGATTACTGGGATCTCCTTCATTACAGAATATTAAAGGAAAATGTAACTTTAATATTTCTTATTAATATATATATATATAATTAGATAGATAGATATAAATAGATAGATAGATATGAAGTATGACAACAAATTAAAGCTTCAATATAAGATAATAAAGCCAAGCACACATTAAGTACTTAGCAGATAAATGTTTAACGTAATATATACGATAATAATTATTAAACATATGATAGCAAAAACATTACAGACTACTCACCGTGCTCTCTTGTTGTCAATAACTCCGCCCCTCACTTCCGGTTCTGTGGCTGCGGTTATAAAACTGCGCCCTGTCCACACGAACGCGGTTATTTTTAAAACCGCAGCTTTTTCTACGCGGTTTGGCCATTCATCCACACGCAAACGCAGCACCAGGTCACTGAAACCGAATATTTTTGAAAACTCCTGCCAGGGTGAAGATTTTCAAAAACTCCGGTTGCAGTGTTATCGTGTAGACAGTGAAACCAGAGTTTTTGGCTTGTGACGTCGGCGCCTGCCCTGTTATCTCCGCCTACTGGAGACTTTTTCAGGCTTCTGATTGGTCAACATGGCTTTACGGTTGAGATTATAACGCCACCTGTTGGTTTGGCATGCTCTTGACAGTGCTTCATAGCATGCGTTTGCGTTTTCATGTGGACGGAGATTTTTTAAATAAAAACGGAAGAAGGAAAAACTCAGTTTATAAAAATACCCGTGTACAACTGAAAAGCCGCGGGGAAAAACGCTTTGGTGGACATGCAGCCTTAGTTTCTTTCGAATCCATCCGTCATGTAGTATGACAACAGCAGAAAAGATCGGTTCACGTACTGTCACCAGAGCACTGCAGGGGTCCCACGACATACATAGCTTCAGAGCCCAGTCTGTAAGTATCGCCAACCACAATCTCCCGCACTGGCAAGTGCTCCTTATATGAGAGGACGCCAGTGTCATTCTCCCTGTAAACAACAAATGTATAAGGAAACAAGACACAGCATTTGAACAAAAATGGATATATTAGATATAGCTACACTACCATTCAAAAATTTGGAATCTGTATGATTTTATTTTGTATTAATTGAAAGAATTTACTACTTTTATTTAGCAAGGATGCATTAAATTGACCAAACGTGTAAGCAAAGGTTTACATTTTTCAACAACAACAAAAAATATTTCAAATAATGGTACTCTTTTGAAAATTCTATTCGACATTGATAATAAGAAATGTTTCTTGATCACCAAATGAGCATATGATTAACAAAGGATCATGTGACACTGAAGACTGGCATAATAACTGCAGATTCAGCTTTGCCATCACAGGAATAAAATTATATTTTAAAATATATTTAAACCGAAAATAGTTATTTTAATAAAATATTTACTGTTATTTTAATAAAATAAATTCAGCTTTGGTAAGCATAAAAGGCTTCTTTTTTTTTCAAAAATTTCTTCAAAAACAAAAATATTTCCTGACCCCAAACATTTATTTATACAGTATATATATATATATATATATATATATATAGTATAAATAAACTCGATACCATAGAGCCCCCCCCCCCAAAAAATTTAACCCGTGTATGACAGATATTAAAACCTCTGCAGGCATGCTATGTTATGCATGTATATGTATGGAA
>NW_015536463.1:767775-777775 GCF_001515605.1 Sinocyclocheilus anshuiensis | reverse complement strand
ACTTCTCCATGACTGTAATTACTTGATCAGTGATGACAGCGACTACCTGGGAAATATGATACTTTTGATTTGTGTGAAAGAGAAGAATTTGCATGAGTATAGACCTTGAAGAACTGACAGATCTTTAAACTGACAGCTTAATTTAGCACACTAAATCAAAACACTTGTGATAAGGTGTGTTAATAATGACTTCCAATAAATCTGCAATGCATATTAACGCCAAGTGGAATTTAATCTGGGCAGTAATTAAGGATTTAGACTGGGATGACTGCCAGACTGAACATTTTTTTTTTATTTTATTCTCTGCTAGCTGATGAACTACAAGTTTACAACTTAAATTAAAACTACATTTGGCATTTCTCTTGTAAATTTCAGCATTTGATCAAATCATTTACATTGTTTATAAAGACCTGCCTTCTGACTGTGAGTGAGTGAGAGACATTACACTTTATGTGATGCCATGATAATTGCTCACTCTCACCTCTAAATTGAAAGGCAATCACTTTGACAAAATAGACAACAGCCTCAAAATTATTTTACGCAAACTGATCCGTGTTAAACAACTACGATGGAAAACAAACAAAAATGGGATTAATCTTTAATAACCTTTAATCTTTTAATCTTTGTTAGTCTTTAACATCTAATATATATATATATATATATATATTTTATTTATTTTTTTTACTATTGCTGTAATAATAATAATAAGAAGAAGAAGAAGACTGATAAAAACCTTAAAAATAAATATTGTTTGAGAAATATATTTACATGGCATGTTCAATTCATATAATTGCATGATTTGTTTTCATTCAATTGTGAATAAGTGACCAAGACATTTTCCTATATTACCTGATTTATAACTAAGATAACACATTTTTAAAAGGCAAGAGGCACAGAAAGAAACCAGTGTTTCAAAAAGCAATAAAAAATAATTATGCTATTCTTTGACCCCAGCTGGACCAGAAGAGAGAGACAGAGAGAGAGAAAAAAAACCCCACATTTGTATGATACAATAGGTAGGGAATAATAATCTTGTTTATAGTCTGCAGTGACATGATATCTGCCTCAGGGGAATGGGGCTACATCAATTTTTCATAAACTGAGGAAAACTGCACATGACTCCCTCCAAGAGCTGCCAAAACTGAAATAACAGCTTTTCATAATCTCTCTCTCTTCCTTCCTGCAGACACTATATGACCATTATGACCTTTCTCACATACGTTTGGTGAGATGCTAATGTAGCAAATCTTTTTGCATGGCAAAATGTTCTAGTAACGCACTTCATAAAAAGTGTCTGTCTACATTTATTGTCATGATGCTTTGACTGACCAAAATGCTAGTATTTAGTACCTAACAAAATCAGTCTTGTAAATCTAGCATGAATTGATCTTTCAGCATTGATACATACCTAAGCACTGAGAGACTAAGGCCAGTACTTACCCCAGGGGTTAAACAGCCGTGATCTTCTGCAGTGGTAGGCGATTCTCTGCTCACAGTGTTCTGACAGAGACACCAGGGCCTTCAGCTGTTCAGATGAGGCGCTATAATTAAACCATCCCACATGTGGCTTCTGCAGTGTAGAGCCTCGTACTCTGACTGCATTCGAGCTGTTGTGACGAACCACTGTCCACACTTTGCTCCCTGAAACATTTGATGCTCTGCATTATTCCAACATTACAGGACACGTAAAAGGTACAAAACAAACGAGTGTCTTTTTACCATTATAAAATGGGATATATAATGTCTTTCCAACAAATGCAGTATGCAGATGCAGGTAACATTTCCAAGTATCATAAATTAAGGAATAAAATAAAATAAAATAAAATAAAATAAAATAAAATAAATAAATAAATAAAATAAAGTGTGGATTCTAACAGGTGATGAGACATATGGACAGACAGATGAAGTAAAATAAAACACAGGGAGTTGAATACCAAGACATTCATTTGAAGTAAACAAGACAAAGAGATGACAGCGCTGTGGCTTGGGCTGCCCCAGAGAATGCTGCCACCCAAAGTGACTGTCTATAATGTCTATTCAAGCATCTATCACAGCTCAAAGCATATAGTTTCACAATTAAATTGCAAATGTATTTATTTTATAATCAGGTTTTGAAAAAAAAATTTTTTATTCCCTAATAAATTAAGTTACTGGCCATTCAGAACTTCTACCCAAAACAAAAATATCAGAAATTAACCAGATTCGCTGCTTATTCAAAATCACTCTTTAGACTTACATATATTAATTATTGAATCTGATCACTGAGTTTGAAAACAAAACGGAAAGAGAAAAGGCGATCTATATAATATTATATGAAACATATGCTTTATTTAAGCCACAATACTGAAAATGAGCAATACACAATCTTCCAGCCTAGGGTGAAGTTAGTACCTACAAATATTTGACCCTGTAAATAAATGACTTTTAAACTGAGTAAAACACATATGAACGATATAACAGTTTGATCAAATCTAACATTTGAGCTGGGGTCGGAAAGAAATAACCCACCTGTAATATTACAGTAGACCTGAATAGGATCAAGAGGGCCACTTCCATCAGGATCTACCGAGAAATATCCAGAAGTGCTTCCAGCAAGCCTGTAGTGTTCACATGAAGCTTCATATACAGCTAAGAATTCAAACAGAGAATACAAAATTTCATCAAAGCACCTGAAACATTTCACAAACAAGATCAAGGACATTGTTTGGATCTTCTGTATAAAATAGTGCTCTCTAGATGTCTGTACTTTTAGCAAAAATGATGTAAAGATGATTCCTGTTAAAAACAGACTTTGAGCAAAAAACACAGATCTGCAAATAAAGGATCAAAGCTTCCTAAAAAACATTTGATAGAGTATTTGATAATGCATGCACTGTATGTCATGTTCCCTTTCAGTCGGTCAGTCACGTCCCGTCGCCACAGCTCCTGTACCACCGCTGAGCGGCCGGGTCACCGGCTCGGCTTCTCAGCGAAAACCTGAATATGCGCTGCATCTGCTGCCTACTTATACTCACGCTGTGATCAGCAGCAGCTGGATGCAATAATCGCATGCCAATGTGCATTGGCTCGTTTAGTTTACACTCGAAGTAGCTTGGTCTCTCTAAGCGAGATCCCAATTCGTCGGTCATCCGACGTGACGTCTCCGTTCACTTAAGGGAACGAGGGTTACCATACGTAACCGAGACGTTAGTTTTTGTACTGTGTGCATGTTTTCAAAGCGTAAACTCAAATTCAAATAACCCTAAGGGAATTTTGACAGTGAACAATACATAATAAATGAACATTGTGTTTGAAATGTAGGAATCCATTGCGCAGACCTACAGTTATGGCACGTAGCTCCACTGTATCCTGTACCAGTGCAATCACAGGAGAAAGATGACCACGTCTGGGAACACCGGCTGCCATGCTCACAGAAATTATGCAGACACCTGACATATAAAAAGAGATAGGTAAACATTTAGTTCAAGTATACAGTAAAAAATTAGAATAAACCAAGTGTGACTAAGGATTACAATGCGCTTTGAAACAGAATATAAGCAGTCAGCATTTATTTTTAACAGGCTAATTTTGAATGAAAGTCCTCAGATGACAGAGAACCTACTACATGTCTATCTCAAGTCAAAATCAATTTTCTGAGACTGAATGAGTATGTCAGCATACAATTAAGTTGTCTGTTGCCGGCATTGAAATAGACCTTAATGTGGCCTCACTGCTCAGACGGCATCAAACAGTCTGTTAAATCTAGAGAATCATTGGGCTTTTGACAAATTATTTTATACCAAGTGCAGCTGGATCTAATTTAGAAAGGGTAAAATTAATATGTGAATCTGTGTGAGGGGAGTATCAGAGACAGGGCTGATGTGACTGTTGCTTGCCTGCAGAAAATTAATTTCCTTTTTCAAGAATTTATTTGCTTTTCTATGAAAAGCACAAAGTCATGATGTTTCATAATCTCTAACAAAGGGAACCTTTTACAAATGAAAGAACAAAATAAACTAAAGCTAAAAGCTTACACAAAAGAGGCATTCAGTGTAGTCTTGGATATCATGAAATGTCATTTTAACCCTGTACAGAATACATGAATGTACATGAACAAAGTTTAGAATTTAGAACTTGATTCAGCAAATTTCAGCTCATTTCATCCATCTGTTTTCGTCAGTAACAGAGCTAGGTGAGCCTTTGTTTTCTTCAGTGTAGGGAAGTCTTGCCTGTCGATAAACTAACACAAAGACATACAAAAATTGATATGCTTGCTGGAGACACGTTGATTAATAGCGCATTAATTTGTCTGCTTAACTTTCACAATTACCAGCCTTTTAGGCCTGCATATATTATTTCACAGAGCTCAGTTTGCACGCCTGGTCCCTGAAGAGCCCACTTTACGAGGCCTCCACGTACAATACAGCCATTCAAACAGCCATTAACCACTACAGGCAGAGTCAACTGCAGGCTGGATACTGTTTCAGGTGATGATTTCATTGCCTCTTTGCTATTTCTAGTCATGCTTGGAAAAAGGTTTTGCTGGACCATAAAATTATGCCAACCAATGTGCAGAACTGCTCTGCAGCAATAAACCGCCCTGTGATATTTTACTGATAGAGGTTTCTGGTAAGGGGACATTGTCAAAAGTAAAAGTCGATGACCTGAAAATTTGTTGTAAGGTTTGTGATGTGGAAAAAACAGGACGCACTGTGTGTGTTTTCAGTGAGTGATGGACAGCCGATCTCCATTCGTGATTTTATTTTTAACTGGTCATATAAGTCCCATTAAACCACATAACAGTCACTTTAATACTTCAGTAACATTAAACATTTAGAACAGCATTAATATTATTAGCAACATAAAGCCATAACGGTAATATAGAGACATAAATCAAAGGAGAACACATACATCAGAATTTAAGGGAATTATAACATAATTGTGATATGAAAATGAATAACCTTATCATCAAGGAGACACGCAGCAATATTGAGGAAGTTACTTTGGGGTTTTCAAACAGATGCTCAGACATGATGATACCCTTGAATTTTTCAAATATAAAGGCAGCTATATACTACCATTCAATAACACTTACCATCAAAAGTTTGGGGTAAGTTTTTTTTTTTTTTTTTGGGCTATTCTTTTAAATTTCTACTCATTAAAGAATCCTGATTAAAAAAAGTTTTAGGTTTTCCACAAACAAATTAAGCAGCACTATCGTTTTTAACTGTGATAACAATAAGAAATGTTTCTTGAGCAGCAAATCAGCATATTAGAATGAATTCTGAAGGATCATGTGATGCTAAAAAGTTGAGTAATGGGTGCTAAAAAAGTAGCTTTTCCATCACAGGAATAAATTACATTTAAAATATATTCAAATAGAAAATCGTTACTTTAAATTGTAATCATTTACAAATAAATGCAGACTTGGTGAACATAAGAGACAAAAAAAGCAAAAATAAATAAATAAATAAAATAATTCTTACCAACCCAAATTTTGAGCGGTAGTGTACTTTCATACATAAAATTATTACTTACTAAATCAGTACAAGTATAGAATAATATTTATACTGTGTAAATATTAAGTGATATTATAAAAATCACTTAATTTTTAATGTGAATTATTTTATTCTCCTGACAGCAGTTTTTAATCTCAGACACGCTGTCAAATTTAATGAGGTTAATGAGTTAATATATATATTATAATGTATGTATGTATGTAAATATTCATTAAACTCAATACATTTGACAGCGTATCTGAGATTAAAAATTGCTGTCAGTACAATAAAATAATTCCCATGATATCAGGTGAAAACCCCTGAAATAAACCAAATGTTACTAAGAAAATACACTGAGGTGTTATGTGGGGAGGGAGGAAACGTCTTTATAAAAATATACAACTATATTTCATATTATTAACTGAAACAGAATTATGAGTTATAACATTGATACTTTAGTTAGTAATTCCTCTACAGTTTTTATGTGAAAGCCAAACTAGTTCTGATAAGCTCATGGAGCTCATTTGCAGATACCTCACCTGAAACCGTTTCCCATGTCACCACCTTCAGACAAAATAAGGACTACATCATTAAAATAACGAAATGGATGTCTTCCACTGAGGCTTCATTAAGTTTGAAAATGTAAGTGCAAGACAAAAAAACTAATTTGTCTCCATGGAGAAGCTCTCTTTGACAATACCCAAAACCCAAAAGAGGGCAAAGCGTTGCAGGGGTCAGTTATTTTGGCACTTGATTATCAGAGACGCAGTCTGAGGCTGCATACAGAGGGGACGGAGACGGAGGAAAGGTTCAGTCTAGCAGCCGGGAGCATTCGCCCTCTGGCAGGCTCACAAAAACTGTCACATAGCTCACAGCGGAGGCCCTCAGACTATGACAGCTGCTCATGAATGATTTAGACTTGCCACTGATGGAGGGGTCTTGTCATGTTCATACAAGTTCACTATTAATAAAATACCGCTGTACAGACAAGCCAGTGGGACATGTCCCTGCCGCCAAATAAAAACACATTGAGAGACTGAATAGAAGCCAGTACGGTGAGCCGGTTAAAGTGGAGCAATTATGGTGCTTCTGAATAATGCAAAAAATACACTAAAGGTGAGAATATTGTTGCCAGGTTAGAACTGAATAATGTCTGAATTAAAGGATAGTTTCAGGCTTGTTTCTGAATTTGACCTGAGGTAGCAAACAGTATGAAGAACTGCAATTTGAATGTAAGGAAGTAGAATTAAAATGAACTGAAATTCAAAGACATGCATGTATAAATTAAAATACAACCTACAGAAATTTGTATTTAATTTATATATTTCATCATATTTAATACATTAATTTTTGTGTCCATTTTTGTGTTACCTGTGTGGAAATTCTGTAGACTGCAGTTGAGTAAATTCCTTATCCTTTCAGGCCAATTCAAGTTCTGTTGTGTTGTGAGCATTTTGATTTTTAGGTGAACTATTCCTTTAATCAGCAATCTGATTTTAATAATAACTAAGGTTTAAGTTAATAAATAAAGTTTTCTGTAGAATCTTTTAGGATAATTGTGTTGAATATTGTAGATAATACTATTTGACACTACAGTTCAGAAGTTTGGGTATAAGATTTTTTTTTTAAGAATTTAATACCTTTATTCAGCAAGGACACATAAAACTGATTAAAAGTGACAAAAATGTAAATACATATGTTACAAAATACTTGTACTTCGAATAAACGATGTTCTTTGAACTTTCTATTCTTCTAAAGAATTCCACCAAAAATAACTGTTAATTAACATTGATAATTTATTATAAATACATTTTAAAAATACTGTATGTTATAATGGAAATTTATTAAAAATTTATTTTTAATTCTAAGAATATTTCACAGTATTACTGTTTTTGATTAAATAAATGTAAACGTGGGGAGCATAAGAGACTTGGAGACTCAAAAAACCCAAACTTTTGAACAACAGTGTGCATCCTCTTAGTCTCCAACAGATCTATAACCAAATATATCATTATCCATTGTTGGCATTTATCTTGTTTACTCAAAAGAAAGTAAATAAGGAGACAAGAGTAGAAATCTCTCTTCCTTAAAGCAGGACCACAGTAGACCTGGGGGACAGCAGGGGTCATGCAGCTCTGGGTCGATGAGGCCTCTGATTCCAGTATGTGGTAATGAGAAGAAGTGCAAAACGCAGCACTGAGCTTGTTAGCTGGCCGCAAACCTAAATGAAAGTACAAATGAACTTCCCCCAGTTCTAATTAGGGCTCTGCCGACAGTCCAGCTCAGCCAGCACGACCCTGGGCCTTAATGACAAAGAACAGCTCTGACATGTTCAAGTTTCCAAGGTATCATGAATAAAATGAAAACCAGTGTATATTTTGTGGTAGACAAATGTAAAACAGCAACAGAAATATATATCAGGCATATGTTCGACTCAGTGAGGAAAACCGCACCTGTCACGAATGCCACATAAGTCAAACTGTAGCTGATTGTAGCTTCCTAGATGACCTTGCTGGACTGACAGAAGATCAACAGGTTGGTTGTTGACAAGGATGAGCCGGATGCAGCCTTGAAAGGCCATTGTGGGATTCAAGCAGCTGGAGTCGTTCTGGGATATAGGACATCCTGAAAGAATTGATGAAAATACACCTGATTGTAGGTATGGATGTTAAAAGCAATAAATCTAAAAAAAAAAAAAAAAGTGCTTCAAAAATGAAACTAACACACACACTCTCACACACACCAAAAAGTAATTTATATTTTTCCAATTTTACTTTGAAGGCCTCCACACATCATCATGTTCTATGGTTTGACTGACATTGACCTGTCAATCAACATCAACAAAATTCTAGATTTAAAAAAACATCAAAATATTGCTATTATAGATTTGCATATGTTGCATTTAATATTTTATACATTACATAAATTGAATACATAATAACTTACTGGTAAAAGTAAAAAAAAATTTTTTTTTAAAGTTTTAATTGACATAAAGGTGATATAAAATAAAATTAATAAAATATACATATCAGAGAATTAAAAATGCTGCCTTGGCAACTAACTGAAATAAAACTAGTTTAAATAAAAATAAATAATGAAATAAAAATGAAATATGAAATAAAATGAAATAAAAAATGTAATTGAATAAAATGAATGTAATAGAAATATAAAAAACTGCCAAAAACTAATATAAGGGACAAAAGCTCATAACAAGATTACTAAAACCTAAAACCAAAATTAAAACCAAAACTGAAAGTATAAAAATAAAAGCTAATTAAAAAAATGAATAAATACTATGATTGTATATAAGTACTAAAACTATACCAGCTCTTATATGCTGCTTTATATTTTTTGTTTTATTTTTAATTTAAATGTCACCTTTGTGATCTTTCATATATATATTTTTTTAATTAGTGGCAACTGAACAACAGAATGGCATAATCAAAGTTTTGAATGCAAATAGCTAATCTGATCCCAACTGTATGTTTTTTGTCCTTTCTGAAAATATTTGTTCACTATTTTACCTCCAAAGAAGTGTTTGTCTTTTGGTTCCAGGTAGCTCTTCAGCTGGATGGTGGATGCGGGCTCACTGTCCAGGGTCATAATGATCTGCAGACCTCTAGCGTTGAGACTGACTGAATGCCACAAACCATCATTCACCCTCTGACCTGTCAATCGAAAATGCCATATACTGTTTAATAAACACAGTGACCATATATGGACATTAAACGCCTTTTAGTGCAACATGCAGCATTATATGGTCATATATAAACCATATTACAATGTCAAACAAACCACACACATACTGTAAAGTCATCCAAGACAACAATCAATATGTGAACCATCAACTCTCACACAAAACAAAGCCACGATGAAACAGAAAATTCAATATGATAATACAAAAGTGCCAAAAACAAATCTCCTGGCAAAAAACTGCCCCCCCTTCCACCCCTGTCCCCAAAGGGAAAATTCTCTTTGAGGTTTGATTTAATTAATTCTGGCCATTACATGTGAAGGGCGCCCAAGCTGTGTGCGGCCGCTGTGTGTCTACAGTCTCCCCTGTGCCAGCCATCTGTTTGTCGTTTGAGCTCAAGCGCTTTACTTCTTCTATTCCGGTAATTACAACACTCTCTATTTCAGCCAACACTTCTATGACGCGAGTTAGACCAAAAAAAATTGGTTTCAGGTAGGATAAAACAGCCGCTCTAACACAGACTGGCCCTGCACAACAGATGGAGAGCGCCCTCCTCACCCCTACCGCGTGTCGATTGTTGTCGAACATCCAGAGGCGGACAGTAACTAAGTACATTTACTTGAGTATTGTACTTAAGTACACTTTTTGAGTATCGGTACTTTACTTGAGTATTATTTTTTCTGGGAACTTATGACTTTAACTTCACTACATTTGAAAGACAAATATTGTACTTTTCACTCCACTACATTTCTATCAAGGTCCTCGAAGTAGAAAGTCGTTACTATGTAGCAGCTTTGAAAGTCAGTGGGTGATTTTTTTCTTCTCTAAA
>NW_015536463.1:748862-767730 GCF_001515605.1 Sinocyclocheilus anshuiensis | reverse complement strand
TAAAACACAATAGGTGTTGGACTTGAAGCAGCACTGCATAGACTGTTCTGTGTGTGACATCAAAGTACCACGAGAGCGATTAGACAGCGTTTTTGTTTTTATGTCAAATAAGTCTTGCTGTTTTGCTTTTTTGTTAAAGCAGTGTTTCTGTTGTAAAGTTATACAGCTACAGTTGTGTTGCTGGGTTTTAAAGCAGGTTTGATTTTGTTTCTTCCTTATCACTCTGTATTTACAGGATTTCACTGTCCACTCTGTTCAAATGTGGTTGACATAGATGTGTGCACACACTGACAGAGCTGTGTGAGATCACTACCATCCTGCTTTTGTGGGGGTGGGTAGGGGTGTTAAAAAAAAATTTTTTCCCATAGGTTTTTAACAACAGTGCATTGACATAAAAAAGGAATTTACTTTTGGTACTTAAGTACTTTTAAAAGCAAGTACTTCTGTACTTTTAGTAAAAATCTAAAAATCTGTCTTTACAACTTTTACTTGTAATGGAGTAATATTTGACCAGCAGTATCTGTACTTTCACTCAAGTAATGGAGTTGAGTACTTTGTCCGCCTCTGCGAACATCAGGTTTCCTCACTAGACTGAAACACACAACTGTCTGTCTCAGACACTAATCTTGTTTAGACCAGCATTGTCCAGAATGCTGAACAAAAAATAAAACTGACGTTATTGCCTTTGTGGGTGATGAGATAAGCTGTAAGTAGTGACTTTTATACAAATGCCTTTGTTTTGCTCATGCATCTCATTGGTGAGAAGAGGACCAGAGAAAAAGCATGCAATTCTGTGCTGTGTAAGTAATAGGAAGTCTTTGCATTGCCAGGCTGGCTGAATTGAAAAAGAGAGACATTTATACTCTTGATCGCTATGCGCACGTAATTGCTGAAACTGAGCAGCATTTCCAATTAGACTCCTTCAAAGCAGTAATTTCAGTGGCTAGAGTGTGTCATGCCTGGATAAAAGTGACAGCTCTACCATTTGATCACAGCTGCATTTCTGTCACTTGCTGAAGCTTTATACCTTTTACAATCTGCCTGGTGCATGTTAAATTGTTGAGCTAAAGAATGAATGTTAAAAAGACTATGCTATATCAATTACATGATTTAGCAAACAAAAGTAACTAGGTTTGCTGACTACTACTACTGGTTTTACGGGTTATGTATATGCTAGCATTTAAAGAACAAAGTCTGGTTGTGAAATTATACTCTCCTTACTGGAAAAAAATGGGCTTTCTGGTCTTAGCTAGTTTAAACTGGTCTCCCAGCCTGACCAAGCTGGGTTTTTTTGCTTGTTCTGAAGCCAAAACCCCTCTAAAACCAACCACCAGACCAGCCATCTCTTTGCATAACTACCATAGTAGCAGCGTTGGAGAAATTATACAGTGGTGGCCAAAATTATTAGAACAGTTTCAGTTGTTTTTGTTGAATTTGCCATTACAATACCCATAAAATTAACTATTGCCGGAACTACCTGAGACGGAAGGAATCTGCTGGAACATTGAAAATGATGGACTGGCCCCTCAAAGTCTGGGTCCAAACCCATTGAGCAAATTTGGGGCGAGTTGGAAAATAAACTGGACAGATCTATTGTACATTCAAAGGAAAGCCTTTGGCTTGAGTTGCAGAAGGCATGGGATAACATTAGTGTTGAATTTCTCAGGAAATATATTGACACTATGCCAGACAGATCTGCTGCTGTAATTGCTGCAAAAGGTGGACATAACAGATATTAAAGTTTAAAGTGGATAAAAACAGTACGACTCACTTCATCTGATATTCGTTGTGCTCAGAGCAACCATCTGCATGTTTCATGAACATTATGAAATGAAATCATGTTTTGGAGGCAAAAAAGGGTCAATATTTTCAGATCTGTAGGGTGTTCTAATAATTTTGGCCACCACTGTACATAGAATGTAAATATATACAGAATGGAATAACAAATATAGATATTGCACTGCATGTTAGCTTGCTTAGCTATACTTCTAACCACTGGTTGTGAAATGTAGTTCAACCACACAACTTTGTTGGAACTATGGGAAACACTGAAACATTGAACTATGCTGCTTATGAAGGACTTGTGACCATGGCTAACTATGTCTTGGACACTGACTAAGACCAGCAAACTAACTTAAGCTGGTTTAAAATGCCTTTTCAGCAGGGTTAGTCCACCAAGAACCCCCAATGCAACTACTTCAACTGTATATTTGAGAGAAATGGCATTTAAAGTCAAGCTGCAGAAGAGCAGAAAGGGTCTCCTCACCAGTTGACACTTCTGACATCTTCAGCGCTGATGTCTGGTGTGTGAGATGGAGACGCCCACTGCTGATCTGCAAAATCAGGTAACGGGGCTCCTGACCAGAGATCAGCGGACTGGACAGCAGCAGGCCATCAGGGTTCCAGGTGCGAAACTGCAGGCGCACCGAAAAGCCCTCCAGGATCTGTGCAGGTGCTGGCAGCGACAGAAAGCTGCTGCTGGAACTCTGAAATGTGGCGGCCACCAGCTGTGGTTCCGAGCAGGAAAAGGTCACGTTGCCCTGTGAGAGAAGGGAGAACACCAAAGCATCGGTTTACATGCAAGAAGGGAATGACCAAATGGCAATGCAGCATCGGTACAAATGATACAATTGCATATCTACTGTAGCTGATCACACACAAGGCAATCAGTAAATTTATGCCAATGTCAGATGTCATTGCTGAGGCCAAAACCATGGAGTTAAAAGACATATTCACTGTTCACAATAAAGAAATTGAAATCTCATTTAAAAATCTAGTTTAAAACATAGGCTACATTTTTAGAAATTCCCTACTTCTAATGAAATGTATTCCATTTTTAAGAAAAGTTTCATTTTAATGACCCTAAAAGTGTATTTTTGTGTAATTATCAAGTAAAAAGAAATAACATTTTACTTTTCATCTTGAATACATCTTATACAAATGCATATTTGCATTTTTTCATGAAATATCATGAATTATTCATTCATAAATGTCACTGTATATCATTATATACATTTCCCTATCTTCCACTGTTTATTCAACTGCGGTTTTACTATTCATATATTCATAAGCAGCAAAGCAAGTTTTAAAATATTTTCATTTTTGTAATTATGCACTTTAAAAAGAATTTTAATACAGATATTAGAACATGCTTATCATAGAAAAGGTGCATTTAAGTCATTGTATATATGCAGTTGAAGAACTTACTAAAAATAAGTGTCATGCCATTGCTGAAATGTGAAAAATGAGATGCAACTGAGAAAGCTGGTAACACAAGAGATTATGTCAAAGAAAAAAGAGGAAAAGAGAAAACAAGCTGAAGGGTTACAAGAGAATTGGAGAGGCTGAGAGCCAGACAGGCTAAACCCGTTCCGAGCAGGAAAAGGTCACGTTGCCCTGTGAGAGAAGGGAGAACACCAAAGCATCGGTTTACATGCAAGAAGGGAATGACCAAATGGCAATGCAGCATCGGTACAAATGATACAATTGCATATCTACTGTAGCTGATCACACACAAGGCAATCAGTAAATTTATGCCAATGTCAGATGTCATTGCTGAGGCCAAAACCATGGAGTTAAAAGACATATTCACTGTTCACAATAAAGAAATTGAAATCTCATTTAAAAATCTAGTTTAAAACATAGGCTACATTTTTAGAAATTCCCTACTTCTAATGAAATGTATTCCATTTTTAAGAAAAGTTTCATTTTAATGACCCTAAAAGTGTATTTTTGTGTAATTATCAAGTAAAAAGAAATAACATTTTACTTTTCATCTTGAATACATCTTATACAAATGCATATTTGCATTTTTTCATGAAATATCATGAATTATTCATTCATAAATGTCACTGTATATCATTATATACATTTCCCTATCTTCCACTGTTTATTCAACTGCGGTTTTACTATTCATATATTCATAAGCAGCAAAGCAAGTTTTAAAATATTTTCATTTTTGTAATTATGCACTTTAAAAAGAATTTTAATACAGATATTAGAACATGCTTATCATAGAAAAGGTGCATTTAAGTCATTGTATATATGCAGTTGAAGAACTTACTAAAAATAAGTGTCATGCCATTGCTGAAATGTGAAAAATGAGATGCAACTGAGAAAGCTGGTAACACAAGAGATTATGTCAAAGAAAAAAGAGGAAAAGAGAAAACAAGCTGAAGGGTTACAAGAGAATTGGAGAGGCTGAGAGCCAGACAGGCTAAACCCACAAAGGCAGCAGGCGGTCTGGATAAATGTCACCAGCGCAGCTCCACGGAGAGCAACAGAAGCACAGAGAGCACATCCGCAGGACAGAAGCTCACATAGGCGTGAAAAGGTTACTGCAGTGTGAGGTGAACACCTCATTGATCCCTGTGCCACAGGGCTGTACAGACGCCAGACTGCTGAACTGAGGCCTCAGCAGACCTTCTCCAACCTGACAGCCTTAAGCTGTGTAACGAGAACACGTGCTTGTATTTTACAGAGCTAGACGAATACCAGTCATCCCTCCTCTGAAGTGATGGAGTCGTGGTTGTCTTGTCATTTTGATTTAGAGAAATAGACAGGAATGTGATGTGATAATTTCTAACAAGAAGGTTTTTAGCGGGAAGAGGGAACTCAAATGTGACAGAAAAACATGATTTGTGAAATTGCTGAGAAAACTCGGCACAGTTTGTGCACACCTTTAAAGATTCCTGCTGATACTGAAGTGGCAGAAGTAATATGTCTGGACTCTAGACATATTATAATACATGCAGCACAACTGAAGCATTACATTTGAGTAAGTGGATCACAACATCACAAGTTTAGAACCCATGTCTCATAATAAACCAAATGCTTACCACACTGTATATCTGAGGTTTTCTCCTTTTCGCCAAGTCGATGACGTTCACTCCATTGTAGTAGAGGTTCTCCATGCAACCATGAAAGTTGCGTCGAATGAAGGTTCCTGGTTTACCTGGCAGTGGGATCCCACCAAAGCTTAGCTGTTTCAGAGAATGAATAAAACACATATCTAATTTCAAAACATATATAATCACGAATAAAACTTCAAATGTGCTTGCTTTCCATTTCTAGCTATATTCTAAATTGAACAGATGGATTAATGCCACTACATATATTGTATGTATATACAAAATTCGATATATAAAGATAAATGTTATATATTCCTCACAGGCTGCCATAGAATAAACCATTGTCTTGAGACTAGCTTAGCACACTGTTGTGGTAAACAAAATGCCTGAAGTCTTTGGTTCAGGTCATGCCACAACATTTCAGTGGGTTTAAGGTCAGGACCTGACTTGGCTTTTCCAAATATGAAATTTCTCAGCCATTTAGTTGTAGATTCTGTGAAGGATCATTGTTATGCTGTTTGAGCCTCTTTCTGTTAAGCGTCATCTCACGTATGGAGAATCTGACATGGTTGTAAAAAATGTATGGATACAGTCCAGAATTTATTTTTCCATCATTTACTCTGCTGTGCTGCTCAGCCGTGGGGCAGTTTCAAACTATTTTGAATGTTTAAGATGAGGTTTTTCTTTGTTGGAACATTTATTTATTTATTTTTGGCAAAACTGTTCCATTTCTTTCTACACAGCATATCAGTCCACAATACTCTCTTTAAAAAGACACTGGGAACATCCAGTCCAGTGATGTGCCTTTACAGAAGGCACTAGTAAGTTCCTATTCAAAACCAGTAGGATCATAGGGGCTTACGTTTAAAAATAAATATATAACAGAACAAGACGGTCAAGTAATTAGGAAGCATGACAAGGCAACTGCAGTGTCCTTGCTGCTGTGGGAAATAAAGGTCAGTCTGTGGCCAGGCGGTCATCGTCTCAGTGGCAGCCAAGCTATGACATGCCATTCCCCGATCTGGAGGACACCTTGTACTACTCATACATAGAACAGTGGTGTCTCTCATAGGTGAGGTGAACTGCTGCCTTTATAGTGCTATTAACTTCAGGTGCACCTCATCAGCTGCACTCCAGTTAGCCTTTGACTTCTATTGTAAGTCTGGCTCTGGGACAGCCACTGGAGAGCTGGAGAATCTGTGATACAAGGGGAGGCAGATACTCCATCACAGTGGATTTATGAACTCGCAATGTTCCCCTCGATGATCAATAATGTACTGTATTTTCTTGTGGTTTTGAAATCTAGCGCCTCGTGTGTATTTAAAAATCCGTTTCCTAGGCCCCCTGAAAACCAAAACTGTTTGATGAAAAGAATACTGTAATCCATAAAATCTTTTTTCCTGTGCTACTTATATTATTACCTCAAACACCTGATTTTCATCTGTTGGTTGGAGCATCTTATCTTTTTTGCCCTCTTCAAAAGGCTTAGCCAGTTAGTTCAATTACTTATTCAATTACTTGTTCAAATAATTAATTATGACTGGACAGTGGGAATTAATTCAACTCAATTTCAAATCAGATAAGTGTGTTTGATATACAAAAACATTCAAATGTTTGGGATAAGATTTTTTTTTAAAGAAATTAATACTTTTATTCAGCAAGGATGTATTACATTTATCAAAAGTGACAGAATTCTTTCGAAACATTATAAATGTCTTAACTATTTCAAATAAATGCTGTTCTTTTACATGTTTTATTCATCAAAGATTCCTGAAAATAATAAAAAATAATAAACAGTGTAACTGTTTTAAATACTGGTAGAAATAAAAAAAATGTAAAAAAATTTATTATGAGCATTAAATCAGCATTTCAGAATTTCTGAAGGATCATGTGACACTTACGATTATTTTATTTGATTTACTATTACTATTTAAAAGCACCAACTTTCATGCATCAAAGGCTTGTCATTTCAAAAAAGAGGAAATTACAGGGTCCCAGAGACCAACCTCATAGTCGACCTCTAGCGAGTCTCCATCACCATTGGTCCTGAAGTGTTGAGTGTGTCTGTCCAAAGTGAAGTTGACCTGCTTGTTAAAGCGTTCGATCAGAACAGAGTGCCAGTGCAGATCATCCAGGAGACTTCCTAGAGTGACCACCATACGAGCACTGCTAGATCTCACCCTGCTGTCATCTGCCAATTAGAAAAGGTTTCTCATGAGTCATGTGCCACTAACACGGCATATATTCTTTAGAATATTCATTCATATATTCTTTAATAATGCATTCTTATGAATTCCATCAATAGTCTGTAGTCAGTCAATAGTCTCCACTCCAAAGTAACTATGGTTAAATATCGAACACTTGAATACTTCAACCCTTTGAAGTCGTTAGCTTCCCCCAGTACTGTAACTCACCCAGGTTTAGATGCAAGGCCAGCCTGCCACGATGAAGCTCCAGAGTGATATAATCTCCTCGCTGGCCTTCTCCATGCAGTAAAACACCTTCTGCCTGTCGACTCTTAAATCGCAGCGATATAACATCTTTCACCGTGCTCATAGACTTCTGGTTGAATCGGTAGAGCAAAGAGCTTCTGCCATCAAAATCAGCCACATACGATCCTATTGACACATGAGATTTTGTATGAAACACCCACTGAAAATATTTTCATTTCACTCAAAATGTAAATAACATAACAGTATGCAGAACAATAGATTAATTGGAGAGTCATTTCACAAAATGTTACTGTAACAACAAAAATCATGATGAAAATGAGCTGTGGTTTGCAGGTGCCTTGAATTTGTTGTTAGGAACATTTTAGGAAACAACATATTTGCAAACTTACAATCCAAATTCACAATCAATTAAAACAGCAAAAAGTAATTTCTGTAACCCAAGGCTAAAATACACTACACAACTTTTTAAATATGAACAACTTTTAAAACACTAGTCATCATACATCAGCCAATTTTGAAGTTAAAAAGAAAAACTGGAGACATCATACACAAAATAAACGAGGATCCCACACTATTAGACCTTTACGACAACAAAAATACAATACAACAAACTTGAATACAACAAACTTGTGCAGAAACATGTGCCTCGTTGCTAGGAGATGCATGACAAATAAGAACAATGTGTGTTTTAAAATTAGCTTAAAAAATCATTCATTTTTGATACAATAGATAGAATCATAGTCTAAAGCAAAAAATCTGTGCCCATCACACACTATGCAGTTTCCTGTGAAATCTGTCAACTCTGACTTCGCAAAATCTGCAGACTCTCAGCGACTAGTCTCGACTTGTCCAGACTGCAAATTGTTACAAAAATCCATATAGAAGTTGTGTAGCATATTTCAGCTTTCAACTGGAGTACTAATTGAGCTACTTAGATAATGTGAGGCTATCATAAAATGATGAGCATCTCTAAAGATTTTAGTTCAGTTCTTACAGTAGAACCTTTTTCTATTGAGGTTTTAATCAAGCAAGTTAATGGGGCTCAACAGCTCACAGCACAGACTATGAACTCAGTGAATCATGCATTTCACTAATGTTTAAATCTAGTGTCTGAATGACATTACATGAAATCAGCTGCTGCCCATAACTCAATTCTGTATTAGATACTGGTAAACAGAAGTGTTGGTAATTTTCACATGACTTATTCAGTGAAATCAAAAAAATAAAGGGTCACATTTTTTTAAGGTCCAATTCTCACTATTAACAAACCATTAACTACGAATTCTGCCTCAGTAAACTCCTAATTTGCTGCTTATAATAGTTCGTAGGGTTGTTAAATTTAGGTATTGGGTAGGATTAAGGATGTAGAATATGGTCATGCAGAATATGTGCTTTATAAGTACTAATAATCAGCCAATATGTTAATAATAGGCATGCTAATAAGCAAATAGCTAATAGCGAGAATTTGTCCCTATATTTAAGTATTACCATATGAAGTATAAAGATCACCAGCTCTTTTCTGGAGGTTCAGCTTCCTAAAGTAAAAGAGAAGAATTCACGTTTCTCCTTATACAAGACTCAGAAAGTTAATGAAGTTTGTCTTTAGATGGTCAAAATTTGGCATTTGACCTGAAAGAAAGCGTCTACTATATCCCAATTCCCTATTACCCATTTGAGCAATGCAGCCAATGTGAACCAGTGTTCCAAGTCAAAAGTTTAATCATTTTTCTTTGTCCATCAAAACGGTCTAAATATTCTTAGGATCAAAACACAAATGTCTCATGCATGTATGCACAGTTGTTTTGCAGAAATCTCTTTATCAGTGTTCCAGTTCATTACTGTTATAATGGCGCTCATAATGATGTAAAACCCTACAGCCTACAGAAAAATGAACGAAAGAATGAATTTAAAAAATAGATAGAAAATGAATGCCTCCTTTTTTGGATTAGTGAAGCAAAGCAGAAAAGCCCGCATATACTCCAGCATTGAATATAATGACCTATTTTTGATAATAATAAGCAACTGCTCCATTTGGTCAAATAAGGATACTGTGAGCTATGAGGGACGTGGTCTGGGCATAGCAATCCTGCAGTCGTGATAATGACACTTATCTAGTATTGCACCGTTCTCAGGTTCAGCTTGAGTTCACAACTGTCACAGCAGTTGGCTGATTAGCATTAGTATTTTGCCTATTATGTGATATGCAGCTCATGTTAATCTGAGCTGTTAGGTGCAATCACCGCACTACCAGTGAGCACTAGCCGTCAAATCATGTATAATTAAAAGAACATTTATGCTCTTCTTTCAAGGTTATATTCAGTGTATATTAGTCAGACCAGTGCGTATAGATTCATCATATCAGACGTCTATGGTTCAGATGTGTCATGGGATTTGCATGTGAATTCTTTAAGTGTCTGTGGTTGATTGGCACAGACAGCTGAACTGAGACTCTTCATGCAGCATTTATCAGCAAAGCACACATTAATTCGAGTTTAATACATGGATCATGCCACAGAATAATGAAGGCGTTAACTGTGGGACCTTTTTATAAATGCCTGAGTAATTCAACAATTGATCCATTTTAAGGATCTCGGTATCATTAAAGGGACATTTTTTTATTTATCTAGCTAGCACAGACTGATAAGTGTCTGATATTTGGACGTCTTTGTTCAGTTTTGGAAAAGTATCATCAAAGAAAGTCATCAAACGACCTTCATTTAGAGGAAAACGGAGTGAAACTGCCGCTGTCATGCAATGAATTATCTGTGTCACCTTAATTCAGCACCTGGAAAAAATACTGTGTGACTAGAAAAAGACAAAGGACAGAGGGCATGTGAAGATCTGCAGCAAGAATTATGGGTAATGTTATCACCTTATATACTGTGTCACAACTGTTTTATTGTCCCATTACCAAGACTGTGGAAATGTGCTCTGTGAACTGCTATCGGATCTAGGATGCTTCAGTAATCCTTCTTATGCAACTCTTTTCTTTTCTTTTCTTTTCTTTTCTTTTCTTTTCTTTTCTTTTCTTTTCTTTTCTTTTCTTTTCTTTTCTTTTCTTTTCTTTTCTTTTCTTTTCTTTTCTTTTCTTTTCTTTTCTTTTCTTTTCTTTTCTTTTCTTTTCTTTTTACAGCT
The DNA here is from genome assembly GCF_001515605.1 of Sinocyclocheilus anshuiensis. Lineage (NCBI taxonomy): Eukaryota > Metazoa > Chordata > Actinopteri > Cypriniformes > Cyprinidae > Sinocyclocheilus > Sinocyclocheilus anshuiensis. Next base: position 757,292 of record NW_015536463.1, on the reverse strand, counting down.
CTCTTATGGAATGATAGAAGATATTAACTGCATAATATGGAAATCTGCACTGTAAAAATTATTTGTCAAACTTATAAATAAAACATAGATGGTCAAACTTTATTTTAAGGTCTCACTATTAACTAACTATTAACTTTTCCCTCAATAAACTCCTAGTTACTGCTTATTAACAGTTAGTAAGGTAGCTGTTAAGTTTAGGTATTGGGTAGGTTAAGGGAATATATGGTCATGCAGAATAAGGTATTAATATGTGCTTTATAAGTGTTAATACACAACCAATATGCTAGTAATACGCATGCTAATAAGCAACTAGTTAATAGTGAGAATTGGTCCCTAAACTAAAGTGCTGCCACAAAGATTATTGGAGTATGTTTTACATGAAAATACTAATTCAGCTTGTCTGATATGTTTCATTCAATGCATTACTTGGTGTTTCTTAGCAATTAATTGTGAAATTTTAGGTCATATCTTATTTTAAGGTTAAATTCTCACTGTTAACAAACCATTAACTATGACTTTTGCCTCAATAAACTCCTAATTTGCTGCTTATTAATAGTTAGTAAGGGAATTGTTAAGTTTAGGTATTGGGTAGGGTTAAGGTTGTAGAATATGGTCATGCAGTATACAATACGTGCTTTATATGTACTAATAAACATATTAATAATGCATGCTAATAAGCAACCAGTTAATAGTGAGATTTGGTCCCTACACTAAAGTGGTACCAAATTTACTAGCAATTTCTGAGTGAAAATCCACACCCCCTTTTTTGTATACATCTGAACTCCAAATGTAAAGCTAATCACAGAAATACTGCTTATCACTAAAAATAAATGCAAGACAGGTAACTGTTGTCTCAGAAAGTAAAATGCCTGCTAGTCATTTGTAATATTGTTTTAAACATGAAATACTCTCACTTACGGTAAGCACAGCCGTACACAGCCACCCTGAGGCCCACCCGACCACTGGGGCTCCACTCCAGAGGAACGAAGTGGAGGAACCGGGTTCTGATAGACTGGCTGAGTTTATGGTGGACCACGCTGTCTGGATTCACATTACCCACGATCCTCTGTAAACAGACAAAAAAAAGAAAAAAAGAAAATGTTTTTTAATTTTCATCAATATGGTACACTTTGTTGTCCCAGTAGTTTTCTGAAGCATTAGAGGCAGAAATATGTGTTTTTGTTGTGAGTATTAGATACAGTGTATTAGGTCAGATGTGATTAATAAAGGTAATAGTGATAATTTGTATAAAAATAATGCTTTTTAAAACTAATTTAATAAAATTATCAGTATTAATTATCAGTCCATTTATTTTGATTCTTACTAGAAAAAAAAAATCACACAAACCAGGGGTTTAAAACAAACAAACAACAAAAACTACAAAGTAAAATTACATTTTCAAGTCCTATTTTATACCATATTATTGGAAAGTGCCTTATAATATTTTATAACATGCTGGTTTATCAGAAATGTTCCACAGACTAAATGCTATTTATGAATACGCCAACCCAGTTGAATGCAAAGAGCAGTATTTGTTTTGAAGGTCACAACAGTTTATGTAAATGTCAACTCTTTTTCATCTGCTAGCACTCATAATTTGACAGTAATTTGCATCTGAGTCACTTCACAGTTGAGACTTGCATGGAACATGAGAAGCAATGACCAAAACACCACATGGTTATGGATGAATCACAAAAAGAAAACGTCAACTTTTTTCAAAGATAGACTAGTCCATGTCCCTTTGAGATAAATAACATCAACATGATCATCACCTCCCCTGGTGAGCCACTCGCAGCCCACAAATGCTGTTATGATGCCAGCAAAAACAACAATCTGACATTAGTGACTTTCAAGGCCCTGTTTTGTTTTGCTTGCAGACACACTTGGAGGAAGAAATACTGCGCTAGCCAAAAGTATTAAGGATAGCACATTTGTAGATAAGCAAGCTCAGTGCACTGGAGTTAGTGGAAGATCTACTTTAAAGATTCCATTCTTAAAGGAACAGTCCAGCCAAAAATGAAAATGCTGTCTTTATGACTTTCTTCTGTGCACACAAATATATTTTGAAGAATATTTCAACTATTTTGTATTTGCTTTCATTGTAAAATGCAATGTTTTTCAAAAATTATCAACATTTTCTTTTTTTTTTTTGGGATGAATGGTGACTCAAACTAAAAAAAAGGTTTTTCTCCTTTTCTAAAGAGGTTTAGGTATTTTTTTCCATTGTTAAACGCATCAATATCAACATGAGCACATTTGTCATTACATCACCAACACTCTCAATTTGAGCACTCAGTGACGACAACATCCTGTCCCTGACTGCTTCTTCCTCTCTCTTTTTCCACCTCTGAGAGTGAAAAAAATAAAACAACAATACATCCATCCAATTACCTATCAGCTCACCTCAGCCCAAGGGCACAGCGGAGCTCCCATCGGATCCGGGGAGATGCCCCGGTTACAGGCTGCCCACGTAAACAGCTCCTCTCTACACTTCATTAACTCTATTCCTGTATCGACTCCTGCTAGACCTCCTCCTCCTTCATTAAGCCCCCATGCACTGCTGGCGTTATCACGGACTCTCCATGGACCGTTTCACCAGCCCTGTTACGTCTGCAACTGTTACATCCTCCTGTGATTCACCAGTCCTCGCTTCCCTGAAACCAGTGTGAATTCACATCAGAAAGAAGAACCAACACAAGATGAGCTCAACTGGGGTGGGTTTTGTATTTGTTATCTGACAGGAAAACGCTTGTCGATGCTTGCTATGTCTCTAATAAAAGACTGGAGACAGTTCATTCAAACAGCAAACCAGGGTTATTACAGTATTGTTAAAGGGGTCATATGATGTTGCTAAAAAGAACATTATTCTTTGCAACTTTAGGGATCTTATCGATTCACGAACAGCTTGTAACACTCCAAAGAGAAAGGAAAACTTGAAATCGCATCATATGACCCCTTTAACTGAAACTAAAATGATCAGAAATACATTTTTAAATGAAAAACTTAAACTAAATGAAAATGTGAAATTTTACTTTGCTATTTTAGGAATTTATATATATTATCATTTTAAAATAAACATGTTTGATGAATGTTTTACAACTTTTTATCAACAGAAAGCGGTTTCTGAGCTGCCCAAGTGTTGAATAGAGCTTCCACTGACCTACTCTAAGCATGAATTACATTCTGTCCCCAGAGAATCGAGGGCCCGTGAGTGTCAGAAATAGACAGCACCTCAGGGCCTCTGTGACCATGTTTAAACGAGAGCTAAGACAGCAAAACTGTCCCCAGACGATAGACAAGGAGTCTCTTCCTTCCCTCTCTCTCTGTCTCCAGTGTGCATTGCCTGCACTAGGAAACATCATAAATGTTTTATTTACAGTCATTCAGTGAAGCAGAAAAAGGATCAAATATATAAACGCATCCGAAGGCATGGCAAGTGACGATTTCATCATTGTCTGAGAGCTGTAGTGCTGTCGCTAGCATGTGTACGGTGAGCCAAGTGAGAACTCACACACAATGTGATTTTTAGCACACTTCTTCTGCGATTCTGATTTTGGCCAGCTATGGCTGAATGAGTCGCAGACTTTTACATCAATTATACTTTATGGGACCCAAATGGGCCGCCAGGTTCATGCTTTAAGCAAGCTAATCTAACGAAACCTTGGGCCCTCCTATCGATTGCCTATGGGGCTGCTCAAGCCTCCGTGTAATGTGAGACCTCAGAGGTATGGATGAGAGATGGAGGCAGAGAAATAGGGACATAGAAAGAAATGAGTTGATTTAGCTACCCATTATCAAAGACATATGATTAGTGCTTGAGAACCAAATAAAGATGAACTGAAAAGCAAAAATTACTGTTATTTAGGGCTGTCAATCAACTAAAAATAAAATCAAAATAATAAAATAAAATGCTGATTAATTAAACAAATATTCACTATTATTAGCATATCTTTGCTGAGAAAGGTCTGAAATTATGATAATATAAGACATTATTTTATTGCTGCATACAAAAGCATTGAGCAAATATTACAAGTGACTTTAAAAGTCAGTATATTGTTTGTATTACAGAATTTACACATGGATAGGGGGAATAATTAAATGCAAATTTTTCTGACATTTTTTATAAATATAATGCACTTGCATATAAGAAATTGAAAGAGATAATAGTTTGTTTTATGTAGCTTTTGATAGTTCAGTGCAATGGAACTAACTAGTTCAAAAACGGAATTGTGTCAATGATAAAAGCTTAATGAGTTCAAAGACTTCATAGTCTGCCACTTTTGAACCTTCTAGTTATTCAAGCACAACAACAGTTTTGCTGTCGTAAGGTGAAACCTTTGTGGTATTGATCCTATGATTTGCTTGAAAGTACTGCCAGGACTTCACAGAATCTGCCCTCTTGAGCAGAGTACATCCAAAAAAAAAACCTGTGTAATCAGTTTAAAAACGGTTGTGTCCCCCTCCTGATTAAGGACTACTAGGCATGTTTTACTACATATTCTGTTCAAAAATTCACATAAAAAAATAAAACAATAATAACTAGAGGTTGCACATTAAGGGCCAGTTTTACTAACAGCTTACGCCAGCGCAAACCGTCTTTTGGTGTTAAAAAGATGGTTTGCGCTGTACTTTCAGGATTTACTAAAGACAAGCAGCGAAGAATTAGAGCTGAAAAGGTGTGGACACAGTTATTTTTGCACCTGACCTTATTGAAAAGCATTTGTAGGAGTTTCCCTTTCAGATGCAAAATTTATGGGAGGAGAATATTCAAATGAATCACACAATGTGATTTACTAACCTCAAATTACTGGTATTTGCGCCATTATTTAACGCCCCAAAAAAAGCATGTCTTAAACTATTTTGAGCTTGAGATGGCTGCAATTGTTGTTGCTAGGAGGAGGCACCACAGAGAACAGAGAGCCTAGGTAGAAGGGAGAGGTTTTTTTCCACACGTATTAATTTATTTGGAATTCCAGAAGAACATATTATCCGAACATGTTATTTTTAATTTGCTTCAGGAAATAAAAGACGTCTTGGAACCCTCAACTAGGAGTCACGCAATACCAGGTCTATCAAAACTTCTTGCAACCCTTCATTTTTTGGCCTCCGGTTCTTTTCAGCGTACTGTGCTTCTTTATTTCTTTATTCTTTATTTGCAACTACGCTAATTTGCATTGCGCTTGGTAGGCTATTTTGTGTTGGTCGATGTGTAAATGAGATGTTGCGCCTGTGCTCTTTAAATTGCACATTTTTAGTAAATCACCTGCAGAAATTTCCACGCTCATCGGCGCTGTTTTAAAAATTGCGCTCTCGCATTAATTTGCCCTGTTTAGTAAAACTGGCCCTATGATTATAACATTTGATTGAACATTTGATATAACATTTTGATTGACCATATTGTTTTCACAATAGTTCAAAATGTATGTGTGGTAAAAATAGGCTCAGTGCTAACACTCAACTTACACCCACTTCAGCTAGGCTCCATATTAACACGTTGCAGTATTCACATTGCTCCACTCATGCTCACAGTGTGAATACTGTAAGCTGTTAATACGACCACCAAAATAAAAAAACATTGTGTGTGGTGTGAAGCAGGCTTTATACATTCATGGTGAGAATGCAAGCTTGAAATTTCTAATGTAAGACAAAAAGGGGGAAAAAATTTAAAAGAGAACAAAAGAAAAAGGAACAAAGAAAAAAAGAAGAAAAATTGTGAAGAAAAAGAAAGGGAAAGGGAAACAACAAAGAAAAAAAGACAGAGCTGCTTGAAAGCAAAATGATCAGTCATAGAGAGGTAACCTGGATGTCATGACAGCATAACTGTCCGTTTTAACATCTGTCATGTTGTTAACATTTTCCTGTTTGATTCCTGTCATTCTAGAGAGCAGATCCTCCCTGTTAGAAAAATTCTCCGGCTACCCTTCTCACACCCCAGAGACACTAGCACACTTCTCTCACACACAGACTGTATGTGAAAATAAAATGACAAAGGACGGCATGAACACAGCTCAACAGCTCAAAGCCCCACAGGCTATAAGACGAAAGAAATGACTGCGGTGAGGCCACCACATAGCTTCTGCAGTCAGCAATTTTCCGTCAACGTAGGCGAATCCTGTTTCCCCGCCAGGAGATGACACCAATACAAGATGAAGACAAAGAATGAAATGTGTCAGGGAAACTCCAGCAAGATACATGTCAACAGCTATTTCAGCTTTTGAAGTGCTAGCCTGTCTTCAATTCACCAGGGCCACAATATTAAGACGTTACGTGACATGAACTGGTCGGATCTCAAACGTTTAACCAAAAATCAACAGCATAAAATTCACTGTTATTGACTGGTTATTGATTAAAGACGCAATAAATGCTTTTAAAAAACATGCTTGTTTCTTCCTCTCTATCTCCTCTGTCTCACAGCAAACGCCATTACACATCAACACACTCAGCAGCAGCAGCAGTGCAGACTGGAGAGAGCAATTATCTGCCACTTTGGGGAGCCCATTCACACCTTCCTACAGGAAGACCTTCTCTGACATACAGCGGAGGCAAACAAGCTCTGCGGATGGGCCGTCCTCTTTGGCCAAAACATTTGGCAGCTTTCCTCAGCAGATACACATGCAACACTCATTAAAACAAAGCACCGTCTTGACAACAAATTAGGAGTGTTTTTCTTCTTATTCTTTTTTATTGACAAGCCATTCTTTTCATTTAGCAGACACCTTTTCCAAACCTTTTCACCTTAACACCGTGAACGTGACACTCTTGTGAAGGAGGCCGTCTAATACTCTTTTATTCTTTACTGTTGGCTTGTCACAGCTTGAAGAGAAGTTAGTCAGCAGAGAAAGAAAGGAAAAGCTGAGAATTCAGACATGCAGTTTTACGTTTACATTATATTTATACATTTTATCTAAAGCGGCTTACATTGCATTTTAAATATGCATTCAAGAATGCTAATACAGGAGCGCCGAGGATCTGATGACTGGAAACATTTGTTCGCTCTGCCTTTAAATGTTGCTGCTGGGAAAAATATCAGCCTAATGTACCATCTTTGCATAATGGGTTTTTCACAATAATGTCAAAAACTATGGGAATATTATGTCATCACACTTAAGAAAAAATTAAACTGAGGCAGCTGGAGCGAAATAGTCAGTGCATGCTTATCAAGGCACGGTTTTGGGACATTCTAAAACGCGTAATGTAAACCACCGGATGACTAAATTCAGTATTAATAACGCATACAGACAAGCAGAATAGCCCTGAATATGAACGTAACCCGGTAAATTGAATTGCACTTTAAGAGTATCCCTCATAGAAAGAAAATGCTTAATTAATGGACTAAGATAGTGGTATAAAAAGGCCAAATTCGGTATACAGTTTATTAATAAATTATACATGAAAGCAGGTAAGAACAGAAGCGTTTTCCTCCCATAAAGAAAACGCGGCTTAATGAAGACGGTGATAAAAAAAAAAAAGTCCAAATATGCTATAGAACTTATTAAAAATATATTCTGTGTACATGCAAGCAGATGAGCCCATATGAGCTGAATTGCATGATAAGCGTTTTCTTCCCCATAGAAAACCGCGCTTAACGGGGCTTAATATAAGAAGACAGTGAAAAAGCCCAAATGTTATATTTTATTAAAAATATACTACAGGCAATCAACGCAGTAATCCATTAAGCCAGTGGTTCTCAAATCTTTTACAATGGCGTACCCCTAGGGCATTTAGCCTAACATTCTTCTGAGTACCCCCACTTAGACCGCAGTTACACCTTTTCCATTAAGGGACCATATTTGCCCCCTTAAATTGATTTACATGTGCATTTTTACTGTTATAGAGGCAAAGTTTTTCTAGCCTTATTAATTGTATGTCATGTTTTATGTCATATTCTTCACATTTCATTAAGTGTATTATTAATATAATAAATAAAGCAATAAATTATGGCAAAACGAAGTTATACTTGTAGATTCAAAACTAAAATCGCCAGTAGGTGGCGGCAAGTCACTGCCTAATGAGCAAGGTGAAGCATTCATTCATTCATTCAGTAACGAAGCATATGGTTGTAGTTATGAAAGGGTTATTAATCAGTTCCGATTATCAGTACTCTCCGAATCATTCAAAGCTGCAGATTCATTCACCAACGATTTCGTTGGAACTATTATTTCCTTGTAAAATATAACAAACAAGATTGACAATATTTTGTTTAAAATGTAGGCTTAATATTGCCTTTTTTGTTGAACTGTGATATAAAATCAATGTCACATTTGCAGTCTTTTGGATATTCAGGGAAAATTGCATTCTCGTAGGTTTCAGAGCGAAATAAGAACGTAACAGTGCTCGCGTTATAAAATTTCTAATAATCTTTTATATGATTGAATCTTCAAACTGCTAGCACTTTGCAATTTCGAATTATGCCCTACTGTAAGTGACGGA
>NW_015536463.1:721555-748394 GCF_001515605.1 Sinocyclocheilus anshuiensis | reverse complement strand
TTTAAAATAAAACTCTATGAACCGCTCCATTATGAACGTACGAGCACTAACTTACAAGCTGTAAAGTAAACAGGAAGCGTTTGTCCGAAAACCGGTTTTGCGAGGGAACGCAAAATATCTTTGCAAGAGAACGCAAAAGTTTTGCGAGGGAACGCAAATATCTTTGCGAGAGAACGCAAAGTTTCTCGAGGGAACGCAAAAGTTTTGCGAGAGAACGCAAAAAAAATTTCCTCCCACCCCGAATTTTTTTTCCACCACCATGTCCCTTTAGGGGCTCCGTAAGTATCAAACATATATTACTGTTCAAAAGTTTGGAGTCTTTTTTATGGTTTTATAAGAAGTCTCTTCTTTCAAAATGGTCACCAGTGTTGCATAAGTTTGATCAAAAATACAGTAATACTATAATACTGAAATATTAGTATCTGTTTTCTGTTTATACATTTTGAAATAATAGCAAAGCTGAATTTTCAGCAGCCGTTACTCCAGTCCTTCATTTTACATGATTCTTCAGAATTCATAATATGCTAATAAGCTGCTCAAGAAACATTTATTACTAATATTAATGTTGAAATCTGTCGCACTGCTTAATATTTTTGTGGATACTGTGATACTGTTCCCCCAAGATTCTTTGATGAATAGAAAGTTCAAAAGAATTAACAGCATTTATTTCATTTGGTTTGAAATATGTTGATTTTACTGAATACATAAGATTTAAACCTAATCATTGCGTTTCCATAAATACTGGTGGTGCAACTCACTACTACATGGATGTCTAAACTTACATAATCTTAATTACAGTTGATGAAAATGTCTGTATATTTTCCAATACCTCGCATATGGGAATATATATGACATTTATATTACATTGTGGGAATTTCTTTTCTATGATGAATCGATGTATCCTTATGTAAAAGGGCAAGGATCAATCTTCTGAACCTGGTGAATGACACTTTCTTGTAAACAGAATATAAATAAATCCAATCGACTGGTACCTCAGAAGCATTTATATACAGATTACTAAATCAATCCTTTATGCATGACAGCACAGCATGACCCAGAATGACAGTGAATATAAACCATTTCTTATTGTATATCGTGTCAAACATTCAGAGCTTTATAATGAGCCTATTGTGTATCAAATAAAAGTGCTGGTGGAATATTAATAAAACCGAGAGAGACTCCTGACATTATTCATGTAAAAAAAAAAAACTATGAGTCTGTAGTTCAACTAAACCAAGCAAATCAGACCTGAAAAAGGCAGAGATCGCTTCACACTGCTGAGCGTGTTACCTTTACACTTCTGATCAACTTTATTCTACATTTCCACCACATTAAAAGCTAATTACATCTTACTCGACTGTAATCTTCTCCTTTCATTAAACACACTTTGAAAATGTCATTATATCTTTAATAAAGTGGCGGTCTCATCGTTTGAATATAATTACAAAGCAGCGATATGGGACGATTAAAATTCCGTCATTTACACGCATTATAAGTGTAGAGGCCAAGCCTGAGGACAAAGACAATAGATGCGTTGGCGGCTCAGCATCAAGCTCTCTTCAAACACCTGCGATGATTGAGAGGCTGTGGCAGGTTCAACATCATTAGAACGATCTATTTCAGGAATCTCAGAAACTGCTAGCAGCAATTTGTATGTTAGTAACTGAATTCAGAGTTCGGTTAATGGGATCAGAACTTTTCAGCGCACTGAAATAAGCTGCACTAAAGATGTTCAAAACAAGACAGTCATTTTCCTCTGCAGCAGCATAGGTGATGCGCAATCAATTAAATCAGTAAATATTCAGCCACAAAAGAAGACTGTCGAAAGGATAATGACCTTACTTTCATATGCTCTTTGGAAATTGAATCCAAACAGGGCGATCAGAACTCCGGCACAAAGCAAAAGGCTCTTGTATCACCCTAAAGGGGTTTATTTTGCGCTAATGACGGGAGAATGTACATTATCCCACTTATTACTTACCAAATAAATAAATAAACTGACGTGAAATACTGATTTGAGCTGAAATGATCCAATTGTGTGAGAAGAAAGAGACTGCAGAGTGATACCAGAAGCATTGAACTAGCACATTGTAGGAAATTGGTTGTCAGGATCAATGGTGAAATATACAGTTTAACGATCATTACACAAAAAAATATTCAATTGCAGAATGCCATGCCTGACCAATCAGAATTGAGCATTCCAGTGCACCGTGTAATAATTTTAGATAATGACTGCTAAACTGTATAATTTACCATTGCCCCAGACAGTCAATTTCCTATCGCTGTGCTAGTTTGCTGTATCGCATATCACTCTACAGTCTATTTCCTCTCGCATAATACAATAATTTAGACTAAAATCAATATTTCATTTGCATTTCTTTATTTATAAGATAAGCAGCCATGTAATAAGTGGGATAATGCACAGACAGTTATTTTTGCAAAATGAGCCGGGTGAAATGGTACCAAAATACGCACACCTACCCCAACATTGTCCTCCAACATGTACTGCTTCCACACACGTCCGGTGTCACTGTACAGGAGCATGTAGGCGCTGACCCAATCAGTGCTGCCGTGACGGCCTTGTGTGGCCACCGCTGTCACCTCCATTCTGTCCTGGAGGTCAACTTGCAGCCAGGGCGACCTGTCCGTCGACTCTGGGCTCCACCCACCTCCTCCTAGAGAACCCATAAGACCTCTGTCAACGTTTATCAAAACATTATTCGATTCTGAGTGCCATACGATGTCCTTGCTGAAAAGCAAGACGTATGGGAGAAGAAATTGGCTCTGGCTTTCATTCGAGCAACTATATGAAACTATCAAAACTGCATTTTAATTTGGCTTTCAGTTGGTTTTGTATTCAGTGGGTGAGCTGCTGTCAATCAGTAGACAGCTTCCACTCCAAAACAAGCCAAGAAGCGTCGACCTCTTGACCTCACTTAACATGTACAGCGTTCACTTTGGATCAGAGAGGGCTGCCAGCACATGTGCTCCATATAAAAATGCGTTTCTGCCTCCACAATCCTCAAGCTCACTGTATGGAGAAATTGGTCTGACTCAGGCAGAGAGGTTCATTACTCAAGCACTGCGGACACCACGGGAGCAGATCAGAGCAGAATTTTAAACTGGGGACCTCTGACTTGAAAGAAGCAGCGTTTACACAGACCCCCTGGAGAGAGGAATTATTTAGTTTGTTACAGATGCAGGCGGTAGAGGTTGGTCACATCTATAAATAGCTTAGAGGACATGCACAGATAGGGCAAGAGTGAAAGCTCAATAATGTCTCAAACCTGCAATTTTCTGGAGTTATGGTTTTCTTTCTTGTAATTTTGGGCATGAATTAAATTCACATGAATGCAGTAAATATTTAATGATTTGCATCTTGTAAGTTTTTCTTTGACCCATGATTTATTTATATGGTTTTAAACAAAACGTTTAGACACAGGGTTTATTCTGATGATGATGCATTATTATGAAAATATTCTTGATACATTACCTTGATAATATTAGATCAAAAATGAATAAAACATTAAATATAGTTTAACTGTATATAATATTGTAATTAAAAAAAAAACTTAAAACATGAACATGTACGCTACTGTTAAAAAGTTTTTTTTTAATGATTTTTAAATAAGTCTGTTATTCTCACCAGCATTTATATATCAAAGAATGACAAACCCAAATACATTAATAAATAGTCAGTATAGCATGTACACTACAGGCAAGGAAGGGTTGCTGTACTCAAGGGCTCATAAATAAAAGGCTAACACTAAGAAGGCTTAAATTTCCCAAGTGTAATTTACATTGTCTTCTTAATTGACTCATATGAGTGAATTAACATGCAAATGAGAACTTAAACTTACCATCTTTTTTGTTTAATTTGGCAAAGTACGCAGCCCGACTGTCTGAGAAATGTGAAGAGCTCTGAAAGGAGGTTGCAGGCAGAATAGATGCCAGAGATCCATCACAGCTGTCTGGATAACACAACAAATATAAAACAGACACATATTAGTTCATGTTAAAATAAACCCCTCTACTTACAGATTTCCTTCAGACGAATCCTTTTCTGTTCAGATAATTTTCCATCAGACAGGTGAGATGGATCTCTTCACTAATACTGATACCTTCAAATAATCCTGATATTGTGGAACTGTGTGGCAAATCCATCTTTATGCACCCCTTTTGTTCATATCAAACCTAGCTGCAACATTTTGAGAGTTTGAATAACTAAGTGAACTTTTTTCTTAATAAATTCAGAAATTGCAACATTCTATTACATGTAGATCTGAAGGACAACCTGAAGAAAAAACTTTAAACAAAAAATTAAAAATGAAACAAATGCACACATAAAAGTTTGGCATTGACATGGTTTTACATGTTTTAGAGCTTGTATAATCTTTGTAATTATACACAAAAAAAATGGCTTCATGGTCAGAAGCTTAAAAATGAGATGGAGAGAAAAACAGGTTTCTGGGTCAAGAAAGCAACTGCTGAAGGTTATCTCTATGGTAACAGCAAAATATACCGCTGTACTTTGGTAAAAGTGTCATAATTAGGGTTAAAACACAGTAGGGGTCTTGACTTTACTGTTTGATGGAAAAGGTTATGTGCTATATTATCATGTAATCATTTACATACCGTGAAACAAATTCTATTTTACAAAATTCATCACAAATACACATTAATCTAGAAATTTCCAAAAACATTTAGTAAAAATCTTGCCCATAAAAATAAACATTATTTTGCAAGGTCAATGAAACTTGTCGCTGTCGAACTAATGTCCCACATGAAGTGTCCTCAATAAGACCTCCAATGGCTTCAGGGCATAATAACTTCAAAACCTACTATTAAACACCACATGTGCCATTCTGAACTAAAGACAACCGCATGTTTTTAATCAATGAGTTAAAATCTGAATGAATTTAATTAGCATGTGGACAAACTCTTCTTGAACCTTCTCTTGGGTGTCTGCTAGAGATGCTCAGCTTCCTTCACTGCGGTTTTCATTACAGCTCCCCAAATGATGTGAATTACTTTGCATTGCAAGCAAAGGCCTTGAGGCAGGAAGAGATATGAAAGGGTAAGTGAATATCAATAATTACACATGGGATTTCTCGGTCAGCTCCCTACCCCGGTGTTACATTCCACAAAGACATTTCCATTTTAAAAAAATTCTGGCGTACTTTATGCTTGCCGTCCAATGTTACAAGCGAGAGTCAAAGGCTTAAAAGGGCACTTAAATAAATTGATAGTTATGAACATCATGAAATTATAGTCATCAGTTGTAAGTTCACAGGGGCTGATCTATACATTCTGCATATGAATGATCTGAAGTATTTCAATCACTGAAAGCATCACAGACAAATGCTACATGCTCCAGATAACCCCTCCTTTTAAATTTAGATGACATATGTTCAGCTATTAGCCTCCTGCTAAGCGCTAACCACTTTTGACCTTCATACATATATGAAGTCACTGCAGTGTCTGAATCTTTTCATCATATTTTTATGTTCAAGCTCTCTTGATCTTTGCAGATTCGCAGTGATGAGACCAACAAAAGCAGACAACAAAACCGCTTTCGTGAAGGCTACCATGAAACGTTAATAATTACGAAATGAAAAGCTCTTATTCAACCAGACCCTTCAAATCTGAATTTGCATGAATTCCTCAGATGAAAGTAATGAATGTTCATCCATTTATGGGAATTTGGGTTTTGAGTAATTTTGCCAGATGATGTTGGCACGACACTGACATTTAACAGGAGAAAAAATGTATTTGGCATTTATTAGAAATAAAGATTATAGTCTCTGTACACAGTAAGCAATAAAGGTGCATTCAGTTAATTTGGTGCTAATTAAAAAAGTTTTACACATTAAGAAACAAATTGTTCTATTGTGAAGAGTGATCGGAATGGTGTACACTCACATGAGAAAGACTTTACTTATAATAGTTTTCTATAAGAAGGGTTTTAATTTTGTATGGTGCAGGTCACCCCCCTCGATGTGTTTTGCCATGTTGAAATGCCGTGAGCTGTTGTGTTTGACTAAACATCAGAGAAAATCCTCACACCTCACCCTTTGAAAAAGAATTGTGCTTAACTGTATTGAATGTTTAATTGTAGTGCACTTAAAAACTGTGCTTGCAGATAATATATTAATGAAATAAACAGCCTCAATAAAAATAAAAAGTGTACCTGAAGAGAATAAACTTTCATGACTGTTTCTTAACACACTCCCATACATTTTTAAAAAGCCAAATGAAAAGTTTTACTTTAAATTATTTAAAATGTACTTAAATAACTTTAAATGTAATTAGTAATCTTTTGTTATGCTTTAAAGAAGCACTTATAATTAAGTACTTGATTATAATTTTAACAGTAGGGTGTTTTTACTTAATTGCACTTAAGTATATTATTTCTATAATATGTACTCTTTTTAAAAGTATGCTTAAAGGGTTCACCCAAAATGAAAATTCTGTCATTAATTCTGTCATCACTCACCCTCATATCGTTCCAAACCCATAAGACCTTTGTTCACTTTCAGAACACAAATGAAGATATTTTTAATGAAATTCGAAAGCTTTCTGACCCTGCATAGACAGCAACGCAACTGAAATGTTCCAAGGCCCAGAAATGTAGTAAGGACATTGTTAAAATTGTCCATGTGACATCAGTGGTTTAACAGTAATTTTACGAAGCTACAAGAATACTTTTTGTGTGCAAAGAAAACAAAAATAACTATTTTATTCAACAATTCTTCTCCTTCGCGTCACCATCCACCGCCATTCATGAGAGTACCATGATGCATGCATGTGCATTCTTCTGCTTGTAAACAATGCGCAGCGTGTTCAACATGTTTTACGTCAGCAGCAACACACGCATGCGTCGAATTGTTGGTCATTGTCATTGTACTATAAATCACCAGCAGTAAGTTGTAAGTTTACATCCTGTAAGTTTCAGAGCTCAAAACTTTGTTGTTAGTGTAAAAACAGCTTATTTTAAAGGTAGTCTGCAAAAATGACAGCTTTTGGAATGTTCTAATCTGTGATGTAATAGTGTGGATAAGCACCACCCTCTACATTGCCTGCCTGTTTAGCCCCGCCCACCGTTTCGCGCATGTAGTCTTTACGAGAGAGGCAAACAAACAGGTCTATGCAGAAACTAAACAATAAAGATGGCTCTGAAGACAATAAGATGCTGTGCAGTGTCAAGTTGTGGAAAAACAGTGTTAGCCTTGCCTTCCTTCTGATCCCAGCATTAGGAAAGAGTGAATTAACTTTATTTTTAATGAAGATCCAGATTGCGTCAGTAAGAACTCTGTCCTTTGTTCACTTAATTTTATTGCGGATTCGTTTACAAACAAGGCACAATTCACAATTCAAAAAGATTGAAACTAAAAGATGATGCTGTGCCGACTATACTGGATCCGACAATAATGTATCAACACACAAGTCTGAGTAACTGTTTTCATTACGTGGTCACTATTGCATTGTCTCTTCTTACAGATTGTTTGATATGTATTGAGTTATTTATGCATTTTTAACCTAAATCACAGCAGCGTCCATCTATGAGGAATGTACGCTATCAAGCATACACAACTATTAGCCAATCATAGCACTGAGCATTTACTTCCTGCCACGCCTATTCAAACAGAGCGTTCTGATGAGGAGGGTTAAAAACAGGACAGAAAATAGCCTATTACGTCTAAATGATGTATAAATCTTGATAACATTATAAGTAGACCTCAGAGAACAGTACAAAATAAAAACAAAGGCAGTTCATGACCCCTTTGACGATGTCCTTTCTACGTTTCTGGGCCTTGAACGTGGTAGTTGTGTTGCTGTCTATGCAGGGTCAGAAAGCTCTCGGATTTCATCAAAATTATCTTCATGTGTGTTCTGAAGATGAACAAAGGTCTTACGGGCTTGGAACAACATGAGGGTGAGTAATTAATGACAGAATTTTTATTTTTGGGTGAACTATCCCTTTAATTGTAAGCCTACTTCTTTTTCCATGGTCTGCAGATACAGTAGTGTTTGTGTCGTTTGATGATGCAAAGAACAAAAAATTAATCAATAGAACACACTTAATCTCATGCTTTACCAGAGGAGACAATGACAGAATCAGTACCTGTACGACCGAAGAAGCCAGAAGCCAGAAGCCAGAAGACCGACAGAGACAAAAAATGGGAGTAAGCATCAATATGGCATACGCAAAATGGAAAGATTTGATGACAAAGAAAATCCTGCATAGTAATGCCAAAGTTGCTTCTTTTTTTACTGGACATGTAAGGGAATTCATTAATGTGTTGAGAGCGCTCTCCAAAACTCACTAGTATCAGTGTCATTTACATAAAACTCAGAGACACTCATGCTGATCCATGTCGATCTGGAATTTAGTGGAAATTATTGACCTAATCTGAATCTTTTGATGAAAGGAAAGGAATCAAAACTGCACAAACTTACGAGACCTTTTA
The DNA here is from genome assembly GCF_001515605.1 of Sinocyclocheilus anshuiensis. Classification (NCBI taxonomy): domain Eukaryota; kingdom Metazoa; phylum Chordata; class Actinopteri; order Cypriniformes; family Cyprinidae; genus Sinocyclocheilus; species Sinocyclocheilus anshuiensis. The sequence goes on along the minus strand of NW_015536463.1, from coordinate 739,923 downwards.
GAGAAAGCCTGTGGCAGCGCCGGCTCTCCCTGTGCGCTCATTGAGCTGCGTTTAGGATTACTGTGCCTCCAGCGTGGAGTGGCAGATTACGAGTACAGCGATCTGAGCGTGTCAGCACTCACAGGCCACTGATCCGGGTAAGGCTGGGGAGCAGATCTGCTTGGACTCCGACTCTCTCCCCATTGTTCCACGTCTCCACGCCAGTGCACAGCAAGAACCTCTAATCTGCTGTAGAGCAAGCGAGGACACAGTGAAAACCGGCCACCAAGCGATTACAATAATCACTGCATTCCAGCCATCTGCGAGTCGAGAGCTGTGTTCATTTAGGGAATCCATTCGGTTTCAAACGGTGTCCACGACAGGCTGGAGGGAGCTGAACAATGTTTCCAGCTCAATGAAGAAACAAGGTTTGAGTGCAGATGAGGTAAAATATCATTCCATATTGCTGCAAAAACCCTCTGCGTGACCTGACTTGACTGCACTCATATCATGTATGTGAACAGATGCCTGTAATACTGATTTAACAGCCAAATGAAGAGGATCAAGCTGTTTTCATACATCTGAGTGTCTTATTCTCCTGGTGTGTCTATTACATATCAGCCGTAATACATCAGAGCTCCTCAGGGATTATACTGATCACACTGTCACACGCTCTAACAGCGCCATTCAAGCCCTTTATGATTTAACCCATTCATTCTTCCTGACTATGATCTCTATTCCTCTCATTTCGATCTACATCATAATTAAAAAGTCTTATTAGCTGTGAGAAATGTAATTCATATTACATCACCACACTTTGTTTGAGCATGCATTCAAATAAAGTAATTTTACACGCTTCCAAATAAAACAAAACGCCCTAATTGATGTAACCAAACCCAAACGATAGTACAGTGAGTCAAATCAGTGAATCAGTTTGTGTATCTGTTTATTTCCTCAAACCATACAAATGTACTTGTTCAATAGAATGACTCAGACTTTCTAACTTAACATATGAGAGAGACAGAGAAAAAAGATCACCGTTGAGGTGAGTGCTATATCGTAGATTGTTATTAGAAAATATCTCTGTGCGGTTTCTCTTTGTTTTTGACTTCTGAATGCAAACAGACATGAATACATTAAATAAACAAAATATGGACAAAATCTGTATGCTAATCATGGTTTACTCCAAGAATTTTCCATATTACATATTATACTTTGCTCAACATGTGAACACCTTTAACAACATTCTGACGGTTTATTCAGTGTGTGCATGTCTTGAATGCTTGTGTGTTTATGTTAAAACCAGAAAAAAACACATTGACTTCCAAATTTCACGTGAACATGGTACAAGTGAATTGCACACACTGTAATTCAAACGAGGCTCTGTCAGTTAGCAGTTTTGCTTAGTTTTACATGTTAGCTGGTAATTCAGTGTCTCTCCTGAACTTTGCTCTCATTTCTCATTTCTCTTCTCATAGAATAACCAGTTTCATTTAGATCAAGTGGCTTTTGTTTTTGTTCTGCAGTCTGTGTCGTCGTGTTAGCAAAAGATTAATTGTCAAAAACAGGCCCTCGATGATAATATGTATTTGGTATCAATGTAATTGTATTATCCTGTTCTCAATGATAAGCATAAATAGCTTTCTCACTCCTACACTTGGTGGGAAATGAAAGCTCTCAATATCTGATTCTATCAGCATCGGTCTAGAGCGAGCCATCCATCTTTAACATCATCGACTCCCACTGTCACAGACTGCAGCCCAAACAGATGCTGGCTGCATTAATTATATTTCACAATTGTCAGCAGATTAACGAGGACACTTGTGGTTGCCAGCATGTCATAAAGTGTCTGACTGCATCTAAATGTCTTTTGACCTTTAATGTATTCAAGAGGTCAGTGCAAAGTGCTATGGCTAAAAATGCTAATTTGTTGAGGCTTTAAAAAATGATAGACAGTATTCGGTTCCCAATAATACTGAATGCTTGTTTAGTTCTAGGGTAGCCTACAACTGAGACTTGCACTGCTGTCAGGTGAGCTGATTAGAGAAAGCTATACTGGCAGACTATCTGAGCTCAGTGTTTTTTTCTACAGTCTCAGCAGGTTGAAATGTAGGTTGAACAATATAAAGCTATCAGCTCCAGTACTGTCTCTCAGCCATTGCTATCATTGAGATTATATGAGCCAAATCTACCTATACTATCAAACAGCAGATTAAAAGAAAAGCACATTCGAATAGTGGACTAATACAGAATAGATTAGCTAAATTGTTTACAAACCAGTTTGGTTACTAGTACTGCAGTTCAAAGGTTTGGGGTCAGTAAGATTTATTTATTTATTTTTAAGAAATTCATATTTTTCTTTAGAAAACACAGGACGTAACACAAGTATGGATTAAATTGATCAAAAGTGACAGTTAAATCATAATGTTACAAAAGATGTCTCATTTAAATAAAAGCTGTTCTTATAAACTTCATGTTCATCAAAGAATCCTGAAAAAAAGTAATCAAAAATATTAAGCAGCACAATGTTTTAACACGAAGAAGAAGAAGAAGAAATTTCCACCAAATCAACATATTCGAATGATTTCTGACACTGAAGACTTGAGTAATGGCTACTGAAAATTGAGCTTTCCATCAGAGAAATACATTACATTTTAAATATATTAAAATAGAAAACAATTATTTGAAATTATAATAAAATTTCATAAAATAACCATAAGGGACTTCCTGCAAAACCATTTTAAAAATCTTATCAACCCAAACTTTTGAAGAGTAGTGTACATTTTACAAGTGTAGTCGAAATGAACTGTCAAATATAACTGAGATCCCATTATATAGTCATATAAATAAATAATGAACATAGCAAAAAACACCAAGTAGAATCATATAAAATACAGGAGGTATATCAGCATATTACAAAGATAATTCAAAATGAATGTCCACAAAATGCAGGGAAAAGTACGTTTGTATTTTGAGAAACATATTTGTGTGTGTGTGTGTGTGTGTGTGTGTGTGTGTTTGTGTTTGTGCATTATACGAGTAAAAGAGCACCACTGCAGGAATATCTTTATAAGGATCAATTTTATATGCACATATATTATTAGCAGACTTTCCACAATGACCAGGGAAGGACTCCACTGCTGGTGTCAGCAAATAGCTTTAGTGCCACCAACAAGGTGGATTATGCAGTGGCAGTGGCTTGGGAAATGTGACCAAAATCTCATTGGTTAGTCAGATTTATTTATTTTTATTTTTTATTGGATGAAACCGGTCTCTCTCATTCTAGAAGTGAAAAGGCATTGAGGGCCTTATGTTTTGGCCACTTTCGTGCTGGTTTTGGCAAGGCTACACAGTTTGAGATGGTCTACCTGCAGCAATAGCCAGCCTAACCAGCCAGTGCCAGTAATAGACATTGTCTTATTCCAGTAAGAGCTTGTGCAAGCTTGTGCCAGAAAGAGAACAGTGTCGCCCATCTAAAACAGGCCCAAACTGCTCTAAGATGTTTTTGTTTTCAGCAGTAGTGTAGAGACTGTCATTAGTGGTGTGTGTGGTCACTCTTTGAAAACGTGAGTAATGTCCTAAAGCAATAGCTCTGCATGCATACAGGATTTGCTGGCCCAGCACTTAGCATGAGAATACTGTTCCAAAGACAAACCATATGAGAACCTGACCTTCTCATGCAGATTGGGAAGGAATTCTTTCTGTGACAGATATGCATCATGAAGCCTAATAGGAACATCACTCAATGCCTTGATACGTTATTCTCTCCAATGATTTTAAGTAGAAAGTGTACCCAGGCCTATGAAACATTAACCCTTCTTTCAAAGTCAATGATAGCTGCTATCCATTATGCTCTTCAGCTTTTTCCTTTAATCATCCTTTTAATATACAGCTAAAAGAAAAAAATCATATCAGCAAGACACTGACACAGCACAGCCCAAAGAGCTCAATGCACTGCATATTATGTGAAAAAACCTGGTAGCCAGTCATACAGCCATCTCCACTTAAAATAAAAGAGGTTCATGCTAATTCTGTGCATATTTGCCAGAAAACTATAGGGGCCCCATTGCCAAGACAACTGCTAAATTGATCGAGAGAAGGTCACCCACCAGGAAACCTAGCCAAGTTAATTTTTAGCATCACCCAAGCTGTTGATGAGACTCAAGCAAAGGATGTAAAACAGCATGTTACACCCTGAGTGCACCACTTCTCATAATTAAAGGCAGCCAGACTGACCCAGTATTTTACACATGAGAGGATTTTTTAACATACATGGATAGGTTGAACGCTCCCCAAACCCCCATGTACATTACAATATGTAACAAAAAGATAATAAAAGATTTTTAACATATTTTGTGCAATTTTTCATCTGTAATTGGATATAAAGAGAACTTCATAAGACAATGAATAATTGTTTTCTATGGAATATGCCCAGGGGCATCATGCACCTACTTTTTTTGAGGGGGCTTCAGTGACAGATCTGGCACTTCTGCCTGAGTCTGTGAGTCATGATAGTCTAGAACTGTAATTTTAAAGTGTGCATGGGGGTTGGATTCAAATCCTGATATAATACACATTTTTATAATGAACTGAACTTGACTGCTAGTGATCGTCCTGCATTTTCCTCTAGGAATGCATAGATGCAAGATGACTTTTTTGTGATTCATGAGAAAAACCCAACCCCAAATGAATATAACTATTTTAACTTCTCGTAACACTTTATTTTACCGTGTCCTTGTTACATGTTACATGTACTTACTATTATAATAACAATAAATTATGCATAATTACATGCAAGTAACCCTAAGTCAAACCGTAATCCTAACCCTAACCCTAACCATATAGTGAGTGCATGTAGTTAATTAATAATACTCAGTACTTAAATGTATAATTACACTGTAACAATGAATGACACCTTAAAATAAAGTAACCTAACCTTTTACCGTAATACTTACTGCAATGTCTTCAGATCCAATTATATACTTTGAATTATGAACTGAATTAAGAACATACATTACCATCTTTATTGCTGCTATTCCGGATATAAAGAACATGCATCAGTTCAGTCTTTGACATACTCAGTAGCTTATAAAAACAAATGAATTTAAGCCCTTAGCATTGGACATCGCAAGGCTAAACTGCACCAGTGCACCTTATCTCTGCATTTGGAAACACATTTTGTAAATCAGAGAGCGTTCTCTGTAGTTTTTAATGTGTCTCACCTGCAGCACAGATTCCCAAGTGTGACATTTAAATGGATATATAATACATATTTCAATAGATTATGTTATGTTTTGTAACATTTTGGATAGATTCCCCCAACTACCCACACAAAAAATCTCTGCATGAAACACATAAGCTAAATTACATATTTTGGTTTCAAAACTGCCAAATTCACCAAAAGGCAACATCTTTGGGTCACTATTAATTTTGCACCTACAATAATTGTGGAACTTAATTATCAAATGTGAAAATATTTATTTTTTGTCTTTTGGAAGTTGCATTTGAAATCCATTTGGATCAAAAATCTGTGGGGGTGCATCAGTTTGAATAGGCCTGATGCCTCTGAATATGCCTGGCCTTACTGTGATAATCTCAGGATAATTCATTACTAAATTAAATGTCTTCGATTGGACTTTCTCGGCTTGTCAGATGGGCCATATTTTTTGTTGTAGATGAACATAATGACCAACATTGCTAAATAGATTAAAACATGGTATTTTTGTAACTTGAATAGATTTTGATGAATGTCTCTTGTCATTTTCCCCACTTTCCTCGGCTGCGAGACGTGTTTCGTGTTGGCTACTCTGCCAGCTATCATTTTTCAGCATTATTGGTCAGCATTTCCTCCTAATAGCTTTTGAACAGCTGTTATTTCGTGGCCTCTACATGCGCGGAGCTGTACGGGAGATTGGCATCACTCGGTCCCTAATTAGGCAGCCTGCACTTCACCAAAACAAACATTGCTCTACAAAGAGATCCGACTCAATAATGCCAACAAAGTGCTTTCTGTCTCCCAGCAAAAAGATTTCTGCTTCTCGCCTCTACCTGTGCCAGAACAAAATCAGATGTCTCAGGTAGGTGTGCTGTGTTTAGAATCTAAGACAAAAGATGATTAGAAATCATAACTCCGTTATAATGCAGAACATGATGAAATGGATGTTGAACAGATGGATTTTTGAAACGGAGCTGATGGATTTGGCGTATGAGATTAAATGAGTATACTGACATGCTTCTAAAGATGCTCTGAAGAGAAATGAATGGAATGAGGAGGCTAGCAACACAGAAAGATCAAGTAGCTCAAGGATACGGGACAGATTTCAATACAGTCTTCTGTTATGAAGCATGAACCTTTTTTGATGGCAAGATCAGCCTTTTTCTGCAATAAACACTGAGCATGAAAACCTAGGAATGAAAATAACAGCTAGAAGGCAACATCAAGCATCATACCGCAAGGAAGAAAAGAAGAGATACAGAGCAGCATGTAGAAGAGACATGAACCACTGACCAAAGATCATGACGCTAAAAATCTGTAGTAAAAATGTCACCAACGCCACACAATGCCAACCTGACCATTTTTGAAGAAGTGGCTGATGGACCTATATATCATATTTTTATTTGAATGTTATTTAGACAGTGTTGGTCAATGGCTAAGTGACTTAATTCCACATTTGGCATTGATTTCTACATTTTCTAGTCTGAAATAGTGAGTCTTGACACCAGTCCCGGGGCTAGACCATCGTTAACCTGTTATGTTGGACAGAGTGAGGAAATGCCTGAGGTTATTGTCCTGTGAGCTTCTGGTTAATATCACATCAGGAGAACCGTGTCTGCTGTTACAGGACAATGACAGTTGGGCTGCTTCCATCCCATCAGCCCAGATGGTAGGGCACATGCTTTGCCCCCCCATCTGGCTCATGGAAATGTCACAAGGTTGGCCAGCATTTGGATCATGATGGGATAAGAAATGCATGAAAAGTATGTTTTACTTTTGCTGATGCTTTGCTTTCAATCTCTGTGTTTCAGTGAGAGCCTTCAAGGGACATGCTAATGCTACCATATCACAGTTTAAGAACTTCAGAGTAACATATACTGTGGATTCCAGGATGGAGTGAGGTTTTAACAGGGAGAGGTTAAATAATTTGGAATGGGACATGGGATGCTCTTTTCAAAAAAGTTCCAAAGTTTCAAAGGATGTTTTGGTAATCTTAACACTAAGGAGAACGTTCTTTGATGTGGTGTTAGGATAAAACTCCCTCCCTATTTTTTAACACCCTCATCAGGTTCATGAAGTGAAACTGGAAAAAAAAAAAGTATTTTGAAAATCTTCCCACTGGGCATTTGGTGCAGTGAAAGAGATCAAGAGAGAGCAGCACTGAAGTGTCATATGCTAAATACTTTAGATATTGCATAAGCATAGTGTTTAAAACAACAGCATCTCTCTCTCCAAACACCCACATGGAGTTACAATACACGTATTTATATCACACTTCAAAACAATCACTTAAAGTGAATATAATAATATACAATTAATTACATACACTGCTGTTAAAAAATCTGAGGTAAGTTTTAATTATTATTTTTTAAATGAATACTTCTATTCTGCAAGGATGTATTACATTTTGTGTCAATAAAAGGCATTTAAAATTCAAAAGGTTTCTACTTAAATGCTGTTCTTTTGAACTTTATATTTATCCAAGAATCCTGAAAAAAAGGTATTATGGTTTCCACACACACACACACAAAAGGCAACACAACTGTTTTAACATAGGAAATGTTTCTTAAGCCCCGAATCAGCAAATCAGAATAATCTCTGAAGGATCATGTGGTACTTAAGACTGGAGTAATGACTGCTGAAAATTCAGCTTTGCCATCACAGAAAGAAATTATATGAACGGTAGTATATAAAATCAAAGATCAAAGACATCAAAAATGTGTACTGTTGGTGTGCTTCCATGTGAATGTTGGTGTGCATACCTTGAATGTGAGCCAATTTGGATAAAAGTGTCTGTCAAACACATAAATATAATTGTATCACATGTATTCCGATGGACTAAAATGTAATGGAAAGGAACATGGGAGCACCAGTTTAAGCTTCAAGAAAGAACAACATTAAAGCTGGTATGTGGTTGGAAAAAAACAACACTATTTTGGGGGTTGGGGGTTTAAAATATTCAGAGGAAATCTTCAGGATTAACATTCAGATGGAGCCACTGTTGTATTACATTCTGTTCTATTCTTCCTGTGCTGCAGAGGCACTATAATCGAAAAACAAAAATCTAATGAAATACTATCTAACTTTACTCTGACAAGTTATAGTACATACTCATGTCTACATGTCTTATCTGCATATGAATCACGTTTTAAGTGGAGAGGAATATTGAATGCATATGAAGGAAGGTTGATTGCATGCATTATCATGGTTGATATAATCCAAGAACATTTATTGGAGTGGAGACTGCATGAAGATTTGAGATACATAATTAATACTGAGAGCTCACTAGAGACAAATAATGGATGAAAGAATAGAGAACGCAAGATGTAAAGCAATGCAAACCACCATTTAATGTGCATTCCTCATAAATTATTTTCAAATAAATGAAACTAGACCAGCAATAGAGTCATCCTACCAATAGCTCGAGTAAAGCCTGTGTGCAAAAGCCTCATTCATTTAGGACTGATCATTTTCCAGATTCTATCATCAAAAGGTATCAGATGAAAGCAAACAAGTAATGAAAGGCCACAGTTGTGTTCTAGTTCCTTGTTTGTGCTCATCTCAAACTGACAATTCACACAATTTTCAAAGCATCACTCTAAAAGTGTTTCTATCATATTAAAGTAGCTATTTCAAACTTTACATTTAAGTAAGATTTTGCACTATGGCCTCAATTAATTCAACTTGATTAAATCTAAGAATAAAAATATAAAATAACATTTGACCTTCTTTTTCTTTCATGGCATGAATTTAAATTTATTTAACATATTGTTTAACTTACTAATGCTGTAAACATTTGTGGGGGGAAAAAACTAATAAATAATTTTGTCTCTCATGAGCCACACTTTAAAAAGAACAAGAGAGCAGGCTCTGATCTAACTCCCGAGAAACTATCTGTTATATATTTATGTGTGTTTACACTGAGGGAAGAAGAGGTAGAGGAACAGCATGATGGATTATTACACAGAGAACAAAACTAGAGCCATATGTGTGCTAGTAACTGCAACTGAATTGTAATATCTGCAAGAGCAATTAATTCTTCTACCAAAAAAGCCATGCGTATTGAAAAGATTCATGATCCAAAAATGTTGCTCTTCTAATCATAACAAATGAGTGAATGAGACAGCATACGTTTTACACCGACTCTTATATAACTGGCTGAACGTCTAACGCCTAAGAGGTCATAGCTCCACCGGATACAGCTTATCTCAGATCAGTGATAGATAAAAGATGCATGATCTACAATAAGGCGGTCTACAATAATCTACTCTATGGTTTAGGCGTAGGAGAACCAATAAGGCTGTTGTTATTGTCTAAGATCAGACGATAATTGCAGACAGAGCACATGTGTGTCAATGTCAGCATTTCAGGACAAACCCAGGTTAATGAAAATGTGTCTTCATAAGACTGTAAACAGAATATCCACAGAATCTGCTGACTATCCACTAACCTGCAGTGCAAAACATTTGTCAGACCTAGTTTGTCAGCATCAGAAATTCAGCTAAATCTGTTTCATTCTGTTCCATGTATCTCCCTCTGCAGATGTGAGGCAGGGGATGCAGTGATTTAGGCTGAATAAAGCCTTGATTAATCAATATTTTCATGCTCTGACGCCCACACAGCATAAATCAGCATGGAGATGAAGTCAAGTTAACAATATGGATAACACTGTCAATGCTCTTCACTGCCTCTAGCCTTTCAAGGCGATTTATATTATGCACTATAGTCTTAATGGCATTCTCTCCATTTTCCCTTTTATCACTTTCCAAGGTGTTGCAGTGCAAATTATTCATTTTTCATGAACATTAAAACAGAAGCAAGTTGGCGGTGCATTAATATTTGAAAGAAAATGTGAATTGGCCATGTCTCGTCATCTACTGTAACTTTAGTGCCAAACTATTATACTGCAAACAGAAAAAAAAAATCGTCTAAAGATTCCCTCCCCCTAGATGCCCACAGGAAATCTGGTCAGCTCCACAGGAGAGCTCCCTTAAAAAGCCTCCCGCGTTTGACCTCATAAGAAAGTTGAAATAAATGACTCTATCATGCTAAAGCCCGACAAGGCTCCACTCTCCCCCACTGAGAGGGTAGTTGTATTTAGAATGTTAAATCAGTCCTCCTGTTCCACAACAGCACTCTGACATGCGTTCAAACTGAATAAATATCGGTGTCCTGTTTGGGTCAATGCACACGTTTTGCACTTCAAACTTGAAGTTAAACTTCAAAGACAGAAATCTGGAAGAACTTTTAGCTTCAGGCAATTATAGATGGATTGATTGACAAAGCAGTATGATTCCGTCTATATTCAGTCTTACAAAAACAACAGCATACACACTTTAACTCTCTGCATTAAGTGAAAATTCATGAACAATTGATCTAAGCATATTTAAAAAAAAATATTAAATCTGTCATCAAAATGTCATAACTCTATCTTCTTTATGGTGATGTATGCCAAACTTCTCCATTCACTGAATCCCTTTAAACTCCACCCCTTCTGCCTCCATCCAATCAACAAACGATGAATAGAACCAAGTCACCAGCTTAATTTTTTCTCTTTCAATCATCTATTTCACTTGATAATCAAAATACTGAAAAATAAATCTGTCACTATTTCATTGAGACTTTAATGAAATATCACAGATATAATACATTTCAACCCGGAATACACCTTTAAAAATAAATTGATTATTTGATAGGGTGTACAGTAGTCAACATTTGAAGTGGATCAAAGTTTTTCTAAGACAATAACACATTTTGGTTTTAGGTTTTAGGATAATTTTGAAGAAAAGTTTTGATCCACTTCAAATGTTGACTACTGTATAGAGTAGATACATGAAGAAGTTAAAAATCTTAAAAATACAGGCGCTTGATCTCTATGGCTCCAAAGAACATCCATAGAACCTTTCCATGGCACATGGCACTTTCACACAAAGTTTTTTAAGAACAGTTTACTGAACTGACTGGGAATCTTTGGGGTATTTAAAATAGAACCTTTATTTTTAATAGTGTATGTAAGCTTTCTATTGCACAAAAGTGAAAAGGTGAAAAGGTTTGCCACACTAAGATTTTTATGGACCCTTTCTGGAAAGGTTATTTTGGGAACCAAGAAATGATTATAAGACATCAATCAAAGAATCTTCATCGTCCACTTATTTTTAAGAGAGTAAAAGCCAATACATGGCAGCCAGTGCTGCAATGTCAATGTCTGGTTTCACTGTCCTTGAAGGGGTTATTTGACTATTCTTCTCACTAACTGTCCAGGTGGTGTGAAATTCAGCACAGTACGTTCTAGAGATGCCGAGATATCTTAAATATGCATGCAAGTCTCTCACATATTCAGAAACATGCTTTACAGTAAATCAACAATTCTCTATGACTTGGATCAATCATTCTACATCTCTACTTTTATTTATTTACAGAGTAAAGAGTGCTGGACATTTTTAATACAATCAAGTCCACAGACGGAAAACACTTGAGCCCCTGGGACCTGACTAACTGTTTGCCCTAGCCAGTGGAAACAAGGCTTTCATCTTGTGTCATGTTGGAACCCTCCACTGTCCCAGTGGTCACAGTTAACGGGATGTAGTTGTTCTTCCAGGGACACCAGATCTGAAAGGACATCCCCTTGTTATCCCTCTTTGAGAGCAGAGCCAGAGGCTCCTGAGAGAGAGACAGAAGCAACCATTATCTCTGTTACCTGACACAGATGACAAGGGCATGATGGATCTCCAGCTTTATTCTGGTACCCCTGTGGTAAATATGAGAATATCTTTTTGCATGTCCTCAGTGAGGATTCACTTCATCTGATCTCGATCCACAAAGCACATCTCATGCAGAGCACAACCATAAATGCCTAAGAAAGTTTTTGTTTCGTATCACGTAACGATGCAAACTGACTCGGAACACATAAAAATGACAGATATCCACTGAAACCTACAGATACTTCCTGTTGCATAGTGTTTCTCATCTCAATAATACAGAAAATGCAGGGCGAAAATGTACTGTGCTCCCCTGATTCACACAATTATAGCTGAGAAGGCACCCGACTAAGAATGCTTTAGACACACAAGCGTCATACAGAGAAATGACAATCAATGGCAGTAATGAAAAGATGATGAAGTGTGTTGGAATGACAATAGAAATTAAAAGCTTAAATCAGACTTTTTGGCACAAATAACTATACAACATTAAAATAACATTGAGGAGACCAGAGAGAGGGCAACGCCATCAGTTTAACTGATTAGAAATGTGCTACAGATCATAAGACCACCACTCTCTTCAAAACAATTTTGAGGTAAGAAAGAATAATTTCATGGCAGGTATTTATTTTAATGCAAGATCATGTCATTGCATAATGAATGTTAAATGACAGGAATGGTGTCATTTGAATCAGCAGGTTCTCTTTTTTTACATTTAATGACACACACATTAAAATAACTAGAAATATTTCTGAGCAGATGGGGATGATTGTAACACTTTTGCATGTACTTTTACCTGAAGCACAAAAATCTAAACAAAATTGGACAGTATATGAACATTTGTGATTAACACACTCACATACACACTTATGTATTTAGAACTATTTTTCTAACATTTTTTACATTTTTCTATATTTGTTTACAATTTTACTTGCTCTTGTGATTTAAAATGTTTCCTATAAAATGGTTACAATAAAATGAGGCTGATAATAGGGAATGACATAATTTTGAACAAGTAACTTAATTTCCTTCCTTCCATTATTAGTGTTACAAACAGTCCGGCATTCCTTTGCATTGATTTTAACAACTCTTTCTGTACCTGCTATTAATTTAGACAGTTAAGTTATAGCCTAGATCTATAAACTATTTTGTATCAGACACTTGTGCGACTATTATATTAAAGTTTAAAGAGACACACACAAAAAAAACGAGTTAACAGACGTTGAAACAAAATGTTACAACAACGCCCTGTCTCCTCTACACATTTAGTCGAGAAAGCATATTAGCCTCAATAACTGCTTATTACGCCTCAATTTCCGTGATATAGCGATCGAATATGAAATGTTAAATCTCTCACACCTGCTCCACTATCTTTCAGCAGATGCTTATGAGAAGTCGCATCGTGATACGCGATATGCACCAGTCATTCATTGTACATTGATACGGGTTCATCAGATCCAGTTAAAGTTTACATTAGCAGGAATCGTCTTTAAATCCCCTGCACTCTTTCAATAACTGAACTGATTTCAGAGTGTTTAGAATCTGTATGAAACCAATGGGTCTAATAAAAGCGCATCTAAATAAAACACAAGTCAACTTTTAATACAACGTTAAACGGCACTGCAGGTACTTACAGTGACTGGCGCACATTGCCGAGCTGAGAACGGAGAGCAGCGTCAAGCTGACAGCAAAAGCCTGTGACTTTGGCAACTGCATGTTGTCCAGGTTTCCCGATGGCAGTATATCCTAAATACGAATTAAAACAATTAATGTATTTCCAATACGATTCGCGCGTCTCACTGTTCTCGTGAGTATTTCAGTGGCTCGTGCCTCTCTATCCTGACACCAGCAAGCAGCAGAAAGAAGCTCTTAAAGACACCCACAGCTCCCCAAACGCCGTCATCATCATCCCTCTAACGCGCACACTTACACACCGCGCTCCCTCCTTTTCCAAAACAAACACTGGTTGAGCTCCAAATGCATCAGAAGCCAGTCCCATATGACATATACATTTGTTTTGGAGGAACAGAGGCGAACGATGTGGAAAACTGTATATTCATCAGGGCATAGTAATTTCATCAGTGGATTGTGAGCCGACACGCTTTCAGCACCATGGACAGCTCCACCAGGACACTGCCTGTTGATGTTTAAGAACATAGTAGCTGGTTTACAGCTGGTCTAAGATGGTAAAAGCTGGTTATTTGTTGGTGCGATTAGCTGGCTGACAAGCAATCATGTTCCAGCTTGAACATTTTAAGCTGATATTAAACAGCTGGTTGAGATGGTATAAAGGACCAGCTAACCACATGGCTAGACATCCACATTTGGACTTATTTATTTAGCAGATGCTTTTATCCAATTATTTACAAAAGACCAGATAAGACAACTTAAGGTCTAACTATCTTAGACCAGCTACAAACCATGTTCCAAGTTTCAACACAATGCTACCAACTTAATGAATTCTGATAGATACAGAAAACCAAACAGCAGTGAGTTAATTAAAGTTGCAAAGACTAAAGTTTCATATCCAAAGAGATATTCTTTATAAAAGTTAAGAGTCAACCACGCCTACCTAAAACGGCTCGTTCTAACACGCCCCCACATGTCTACGTCACGATGTGGGAAGATTTGCATAACGCCGCCCAAATGGTCACGCAAAGAAAGAAGGCGTAACTTTTATTCTCGCTGTAGTATTGTTGTTGCCGCCGCCATGTCGTGAAGACACTGTGTGTTTCGTTGTGAAAGCAAAACTACTTTGTTTGGCCTTCCAAAAGAGGACGACATCCGCTTCGTCATGCCTGGAGCTGATCCGTGCTGGTCGCTTAGGAAATACATCAACTTCGCGCTGTGGATCGGCTTTCACCATGGACGAAGCGGAGTCCAGCCCGGGGTCGTCACATGTGGTTGCCGCAAGCCCGCCCACCAGCCGTCGCTCACTCTAGCCCCCGGCCTCTGCTCACTCTAGGCCTCTGGCCTCCGCTCACTCTTAAAAAGACAGTATAAGTCATTATAATCCGTAATTATGTCCCCCCTGGATGCAACAAATGCCGCGTTTATAATGGGTTTTAATGTTTTTGTCTCGTCGCTCCGGGGCACGGCATCACAGTATGGCAGGGGGCATAACATTTCCGTCACACGCTTGAGGTATTCGGCCAATCACAATGCACTGGATAGCTGGCCAATCAGAGCACACCTCGCTTTTCAGACTGATGAGCTTTGTAAAAATCGACGCGTTTCAGAAAGGCGGGGCATAGAGGAGAAACAATAATGTACAGTATGTGGAAAATAATGTGTTTTTTAACAACATTATATGACCCCTTTAGCATTTTAAATACAGTTAATATTTAACGACCTTTCTCAGTTGTCTGTGTAATTATAGTAATAGTCATTGTAACAATAAGTCAATAACAAACCCTGATTTCCAATATGGAAGGACAGTCTTTTACTTAAGCTGTGATGAAGTTGACCATCAGCGTCACTGACCACTCATAACTCTGAATAGAGATGGATGTTCTGCATTTTTTCCCAAAGTGTTTGCTGTCCTATCTCTTCAGTTACTGTATGCGGACCATTTATTTATTAATATTTTTTCCTTAGGCTGGTGTTTGTAAACACTTTTGGGTCTCATCCATCTTACTTTACTAGACAGCTGGTGACACCCATAGGCTTGAAATGGGATGACAACACCTGCCCACTGACTCAGTCAACTACTGCTCCATTTCCCTTAGTGAGGACAAAATGATTCACATGGAAAGAATGAACAGAAAGTGGTGTAAAAATCAATGCATTATGTTCAAATTCTGTTAATCAATACATAAAAGCTTTTTTTTTAATACCTGATATTAAAGTACCAACCATTAACAAAACCAGCTTTGTTAACTCATTTGTTTAAACAAATGCTAAATGCACTCATGTAAGTGAAATTACTTCCCCCTCAACTTTTTAATCTTTATTTCATATTTAGTCCCACTGCTCAAATCATGCCAACTGCATCACTGGGCAGATCAACAGCAGGTGGGTTAAACAACATTAAACTAACCCAGTGACCGAGAGTAAATCACCACAGGTGTGCAAGATTCTTGTTCAATACAGTGTCACCTCATTTACCTAGGCTCATACTCATGAGAAAAAAATGTGGACAGATCGATTAAAACACAAAGGCATTGCAATGGAAGTTCAAAGCTGGTGGTAGACAGTTGGATGATAAGTGTGTTTGTGCAACAGTCAGATGGCTTAATGTTGTGGTCAGGACTCATCTCCCACTGGGAAGAGTGATAAGCATGTTATCGCATAAGAGAGTATAAACAGGCTTCACAAGGGACAGAATGCAGTGACAATGACATTAATATTTAAAGTTTGACCCTCTCAGTTCAGATGTCCATTTTCTCATGGGTCAAAATAGGAAAGATCTGCACTGTGAAGCATTCAGGAAGAAGTGAAGTCACCAGCACTTCAATATCTCCTTATCAATTATTTATTAACCAAACATTATGCTTGACGATATCAGATAATGCGTATAGAACGTATTGCTCATGAAGCGGTTTGTTTAAGCAAATGCATGACCACTCATGTTTTTTTTCCCTTGCAGTTTGCAATGAATTGATCTTATTCATGAGCTGTAACAGTTTTTTTCTATATTTGCACTACTTCATGTTACGTGGATCAATACTAAATGCTTTGTCGAGCATCAATTGTGTGCAATAAATATGCTTGTGGTCTAATTAGTGCAAAAAGATTCACGATCTCACTGCCACAAAGATGATAGAATTATGCACTCTATATCTGATTACCATATGAGGACTTTTCAACCGTGCATGCTAGTTCCTGTTTTCTTCTGCAGTGGTTGTGAAGGAAATAGATTTTCAATGTGACAAGAGTGTCTAGAGAATGCATTGCTGAAGTTATTGTGTGATAGACTGTCCAATTACAGAATCATTATACACTATTTAATTAATATTTATTAAAAATAACCTATGTGCAAAAACACTTTAGCAAGTATAAGTTGTATTGAGCTTCAAGGTATTTATTCATGTGCATAATATAAAAAAAAAAAAATGATTCATGTGCCCTGCCTTCTACTGACGGCACTATTTCCACCATCTGCATAAATGCATTCAGTTCTCATTTATCTAGAAGCTCAATAGACTCTCCCTTAAGGTCTTCACCCTGTGCTTTTTCTTGTCGGATGTCAAGTTATGAGTCTGTACTTAATCGCTATTAAATTACAAGGCCATCTTTGACACTTTCTTTCAGCCATACAAATCTGATTCTGGTTAAACATCGCCTTCCTAAAGATGGGAGAACCATGAAAAATTTATTATTTATTGTAAAGTCTCAAAGGTTGCAGGATGTTAAATATTTCAAGATCTCTTATATCGCTCTCAGAAACGGATACAATCTCACCACAATGAAGAATATGACTGCTTAAGGCTGTATACCAATCCTATCCGATGTCCAATGATCTTGAGCTCTTGGGTACTTTCCCTATGGTCATTATTCCTGTAAATACAAAATTCAGAGGTTGAGATTCTGATTTGATAGATGTAATTCAAATGGTGTACTATAGCTCAGAATTATGCATTAAAAAGCTTCTGTTTCTGCACGAAACTGAATAAATTCTACAGTGTTGACTATATATACATTTACCGATCATCCAGAGCACTTAGCGATATTGTCAAACCAACATTTGATTCATATACTCTTTTATTTGTCAAAGTCAAAAAAGTCAAACTCTGAGGTGTTGAGTTACCACTAGACCACAGAGTTCTTCTTGCAAACAGATCTGTAGTGAAATGGAAAGATTCTCCTGAAATCTTCTCTGGGAACGGTTGCAATGGATGGATTTTGTCTGCTTTGTTCTCCTTCATTCTTGGCACAATGTCAGACATGAGCTGCTTCATTACTCACGCCTCTCCAGACGAGTCTTCACCTTCACTGGCCCTGTCAGGTATGTGTGAGCCTCTGAACTACAGACATTACTCCAAAGAGAACATTTCCTTGAGACAGCTGTCTGTGTCTATCTGCTTTTAAAGAGTGAGCATTTGTAACGGAGTGTTTCAGGTCTTAGAATCTGTTTTGTTTATTTAGAAATTTACATGTAAAAGAATTTGTTCTTAAGAAAAATAATACACAAAATCTGTAATCAAACTTGGATCTTTATATTTCCACCATTAGAGGACCTAAAGTTAGATACATTTATTTTGGGCACCACAATCTGAAACGTCCCACACACCTTAAAAAGTGTTCTCTCCTGCTTAAATGAGTCTCAGTGTTGATTCTGAATAAAACATTTCTAGTACATTTACATTTAGTCATTTTGCAGACGCTTTTACCCAAAGTGACTTACAATTGGGGAATACATAAAGCGATTCTTCTTATAGAGGCAAACAGACACAGGAAGTGCTCGTAATACCAAGTTTCAGGCATTTGTTCAAATAAGTACAAGCTAGAAAGGGAAGGAATATTTTTTTTTTTTT
>NW_015536463.1:671309-721227 GCF_001515605.1 Sinocyclocheilus anshuiensis | reverse complement strand
ATGATGAAGTCAAGTAGCTTCGAAAGAGATGAGTTTTCAGCTGTCGCTTGAAAATCGTCAGGGATTCAGCATTCCGGATAGGGGTGGGAAGATCATTCCACCAGCCAGGAATGGTGAACGAGAATATTCTGGAAAGTGATTTTGAGCCTCTCTGTGATGGTACCATGAGGCGTTGCTCACTAGCGGATCTCAGACTTCTTAAATAATACTAAAACACTGATTTAAACATTTAAGCCAAGCCATTTCTCAATTTTTAAGTTATTATTATTATTATCATTGTTGTTGTTGAATTTAATGTAGTATTGCAGTCATATTTCCATATGTTAATGATGAAAAAAAAAACAACAGATCTTTTGCCTGTAATTACTTTCATTACACGTCACCTGCAGGCTCTTGTGCACTAGATTGAAGTCCATCTGGCACTGTGTGTTTGTTGCACTAATGGACATATATTCACACTATACACTAAACAAACTGAATCCATTAGGAGAGGATGAGTTTGTTCACTAAACTAATCCAGTCATTCTTCACTTGTGGCTCTAGGTTAAAAAAGAGGAGAGAAATCAAACTCTCACTGGCAAAATTCAGGCAAGGACTCATCAGTTTGATTTATAGCAACTCCAGTGACACCCATCATTCCTGTAATAGCAGTTACTGACAGATAGCATCACACGAGACGGCCGGTGTCAGGGTGAGAATGAAGTAATGCTCAAACAATGCTGAAATGCATTTGCTATTTCAGAGCGGAGACACATTTGTTACAGGCTGACACGAAATATTATGAATGGTCAGGCTGGAGATTGTGGCGTTCTCAGGGTTTTCAGAGATACTCACTGATGCCTCTGGTGGAAAGTTCACTTGAATTTGTGAATTATCAGGAGCATTTTTGTGGTCATTTTATTTAACAGTGATTTCCCCTCATTAAAAGGTCATATATGTAAGTATATGCAACCACATGAATAAAACAGCTTTTTTTCTAGACTAATATGACTGGAGTCTTCATCTTATTTAAGTGTGCATTATATTAATACTACTTCTAAACATGCTGCTTATTTCTTTATGTAGGTTTTTACCAAAACAAAAGCACCTTTAACCATAGAATATTAGATACTTACAGTAGTAAGTATTGCGGTCCTGTTTTTGTAATAAAGTTAGTATTTTGCCATGTTTTGCCCTCCTGAACAATAAACAAGGAACATTAGTTTTGCAGACCTCTGCAACTTAAAGTGAAAGAAAACACTGAATCATCAATGCTATGGTAATAAAACAACAGCAAGAAACATTTATTCAGATTAGTTTTTGTAACAGTTAATACTAATTTAGTATCTATACAAGTCCATTTCTCATGTCTGAGTCATTATTTTCTGTCATCTATAATCATCATCATTATTTAAAGAGTTTCATGTGCTATTTAATATCATTGCAGAAATTGATTAGTTGGAATAAACTAACCAAAGAGATGTCTTTGAGTTGTCTCTCTCCCTCCCGCTGTCTTAACATCAAAGAAAATATCTAATCTTTGTCTGCCTCAACAAAAGAAAGACTCCATGGAAACCTGGCATCCACAATCATCACTGTCTTATTGCTTTTCTAATGTAATTATATCTGTAGAAAAGAATGACCCTGGCTAATTTGCACTGACTAATGCTGCCATTAAATGACAAATCTACCATAAAGTTTAGATGAAATTAAACATCCACATTACACTGCAGGAAAAGTAAATGATATGGTAATTGAGCAATAGCACAAATATAACATGAGAAAGAGTGCTGTTATCTCAAATATCATCACGACTGTGATTCAGCCACAGTGAGGACAGTAATCAGGCAAAATAGTTACCAAAATAGCCAGTTACTTAGTCTATTTTTGATCTACAAAAAGTCTCTGATCAACTATCACACACCTTGAGCAACATTGCAGCTGTATTTCATTTCTGGATGAAATGAAACAGTTCAGTAAATGATGTATTCCATGACATATTCCACAGTGTTGAAAATACTGTCATTTTACTCATCCTCATATTGTTCCAAACCTGTATGAATTTTCTAGATTCTATATATATATTCATTTAAAGGTTATTGTGTGGCAAGAGCTGCGTAACTATTTTAAAATTATAGGCTATATGTTTGTTTTCCAAAGAAAAATAACAGCATGGGAGCTTTGGACCAACAATGACTGAATTTTTGGGTTTACTACCCCCTCAAGTCAGTGAGGGATCATTGATAGCTGTGAAAGACAGAAAACATTTTTTTTTCTCAAACTGATTTCTATTAAAATAAAAAAAAAAAAAAAAAAAAAAAAAACAGGATGGAGAAAAAAAAAAAAAATCTCTAAAAAATACAACAGCAATAGGCTAATGGGCACAACTGCAGATTTACTGTAGGCTAGCTATTAAAGCACTGTTTTAGTAATCTTCATTCTTTAATTCTTGAACACAGAGAATAATCCCTGCCTAGAGAATAGTTCATACAAGTCTACTATTTAAAGGTAAGTGATCTCACCCTACATTTTCCCTCTTAAAATATGCACTCAATATAACACCACCGTCCAAATACATATCAAAGCGAAATGCTCAAGGTAAGCACGTAATCACCATGCTGATATTTGGAACACTAAAAACAGTTCAACAAACAAGAAACCAGTGGAAACGTTAACATACTGTTAACAGTTCAAACAAGAAGTTAATATTGAGTCACTTACATTTTAGACATAATACTGCCACTTACTTTTAAGGTTTTTGTTCTACCAACGAAAAACGAAAACAAAAGATCACACTCTGAGCCGTGGCGTTTGTTTGGTCTCTGAATTAATCAGTGTTTTTGAACGAATCGGTTGAATGCAAAGAAATGCAATGACTCGTTCATAATAAACAAACGACAGTCGCCGCCTAATGGCGTAACGGCGTAACCTGCAGAAAGATTACTGAACATTTTCACTTAAGTGAGCATTTGATACTGCAATAAGGTGTATAAATGTAAAACAAAAAAAGCCCTCATGACTTCTAATATTATCTGCAAATTTGTACCGTCTTCATTTTTTAAAATGTTTTCTTTATTCCTCTGGCTAATTTTTATTGTACTTGTAATCTTGTGTACTGATGGCATTTATATGCAAATGACTTCTAATATTATCTGCAAATTTGTACCGTCTTCATTTTTTTAAATGTTTTCTTTATTCCTCTGGCTAATTTTTATTGTACTTGTAATCTTGTGTACTGATGGCATTTATATGCAGTGTTGAACTTCTCTTGTTGTTATATATGTTCATATGCAATTAATAAAATTAAAAAGTGAGCATTTGACCCTGTAAAGCCTGAAAAAAAAAGTAGCCCATAGTATTTTTTTTAATGGAATAGTTTATTCAACCTTTATACAAAATATTAAAAAGAATATATTTTATACACCAGGCTTTTATGGCCCATATAATGAACAAGTTTGTTTTCATAGCTTGAATAAAGTCCATGCTTCATATGAAATATAATAATATAGATAGTTTCAACCAAAGAGGACTGTTCACTAGACCTGCCAAAAATGGTTGTAATGCAGAGATCTCATGATTGCATTGTAGTTGCGCATATTTTCATTCCACATAATCATCGTTTCAAAACACAAGATCATTGTGATATGTATTGAGAACATTTGAATTAATCACCAAATCACAACAGTATGATCTTCATTCAATTTAGTACTTTTAACAATCAGTTCATTCAAGAGCAAACAATACAAGATTCATGTTTCAAATCACCTCTGCTGCTGAAATAATTACAGTAATAAAGGCAATAATTGTCATGTTAGAAAATACACTTACATTACCTAACTTGCATATCTCACATAAAATCAATAATGTTTTGTAAATGTATTTATCCAGTGTGTTATCAAAAGGTGTGATGAAGGTATGACATGGCCATAAGATTTTGTGCTAGAACAGAGTTTACTGTCAATGCAGTAAATTTCCTCACTGTGCCATATGACTGAATGTGAGTGAGTTACAGTAATGTGCAGTATTTACCATGGTAATGCTTCTATATACAGTATCACATGGCATAATGTAATGTAAAATGCTGTATTTGATGTCATCTGTCTCCCTTCTTCTGATACATCTCTGATCAATCTCTGATTACAAAGGAGGACGTCCTCAAAAGAAGGTTTTAGGTGATTTTGTCAGTTTTGCTTACTTCTGGGTACCAATTTGTCCCCAAAATATGGTTACAGTAAGTAGGTACACACACACACACACACACACACACACAGGTTTTCCTATCATTATGGTGACATTACATAGGAGTAATGGGTTTTATACTGTCTCGCCCTACACTAAACCTACCCTTACGAAAATTCATTTTTTTCTCATTGGACCCAAAAAAGGCCAATGATTTTAGATATTGCCATCTTTGTGGGGACATTTTGTCCCCATACAATCGGGTTTACCTGAACCACACACACCCTTACAAAATAGTGGTTATCATCTTAGATAAATCACTTTTAGTGATAATTCAGTGCATTTGGTTATCCCTAAATTGCAATCACATTCTATAGAAACTAAATAACTATTGAATCTATATCTATAGATGCACCAAATAATTCACTGATTAACCATTAAGATGAGTTAGATTAAATAACAGACAAATGTATTAAACTGAATGAGAAGTCATGCTAATGAAAAGTTTGATAGTAATAGCTTTATGAAAGGCAGTTACTGTGAATGAAACATTTATATAGATGAAACACTTATTTTGTGTAGTGAAAAGGATATTTTGTGATTGTGTGTATTGTACTAACACATTGAAAATATGCTGAAATGTTTGGGGGAAACCTTTGATGATCTGTTGTGATATTAGTACTAAGAGTTTTGAAATTTTACCAATTGCTTGTGAAAATTGCGCCAAAGCAATTAAAAAAAACTGTAAATACATGTAATTGTATTGTTTATATTCTGACTCTTTTCTGACAAGCCACAACTGTCATTCTTAAATATAGCATCCATCTTCTTCAGCCACCTGCTCACATACATCTGTGAAAGGCTTCCAATTGTTTTGAAAACATTTTGAAATATGACAACTGTCACGATACTGCTGTTAGGGAGACGAAGGCACGACGAAGATTATAACAACAAATCCTTTTAATGGTAATCCACACGAAGAAGAGGGTCTAAAACATAGGGTAACATCAACAATACCAGACAAAGGAAGACAGGACAGACTACACTTTAAATACGGGAGCAAATGAAGATAATTAATGACAAACACCTGAACTAAATGACACAATCAAACATGAGGGAAACTTGGTCAAACAGAGCACATGAGGGATGAAAACAGAACAAAAGTCCAATGGGGTGTGACAACAACATTTTATAAGTCAAAACACTGTTCATTTCTCTATTCTCATCTCTCACAGAAGTTGAGTTGGGGGCGGGGGGACAGGTGGGCCGCCAGCTGTTCCTGCAGTACGCAGCCATCACCCAGAAGA
The DNA here is from genome assembly GCF_001515605.1 of Sinocyclocheilus anshuiensis. NCBI lineage: Eukaryota > Metazoa > Chordata > Actinopteri > Cypriniformes > Cyprinidae > Sinocyclocheilus > Sinocyclocheilus anshuiensis. Next base: position 715,762 of record NW_015536463.1, on the reverse strand, counting down.
GTCAGATGGGAAATCTAAACACCTCAGAGAGAGGGCTCCCCTTTGAACGTGAAGGGCTCTCAGTGTCTGCAATGTGACAAATGGCTTTATTTATATGCAAAACTGAAAAGAAATCTATTGGATCAGTTTTAAATGCATGCTGAGGAAGAGCAAAAAGCCAACCATAACATCATACAGGATGTTAGTGTTTCATTAGTGTTCTCACACTTCATTCTCCTCTGAGAAAGATCAGCAAGGTGCTGCAGGTGTCACTCTGTATTAATTACAGTCAGATGTGACTATGAAGTCATGAATGACAGTCACTTTCATGTGTGCTTGCAAAAGGATGCACTGCATCCATGTGTCTTTGAGATTATTAAACTATTAAGTCTAATTGAAAAACACAAACAAAAATTTTCATTATCCAAAACAGCAGCAGCAGTAGAATTTATTGTTGTTTTGTATGACCTGGAGGTTGTATTATAAAATTATCTTGCTTCCCACAACCCACAGTTCACCAGCCTCTTAATCAGGATCTGCAATATGATTAATATGATTGAACTTCCCCCTCGGGATCTCACAAGCCTTGTGCGAATGATTTCTTATCTAATTACCACGATTATCTTGAGAGTCCAGAGAGTGAATACATAATAAAAAAAAATTTAAAAAAACATATTCATTCTCAAAAAAAAATTACAAAAATGATTCAGAATTCAACACCAGCCAACAAATGAGCCAAAAAGTGGTATTTCTCTGAATCCTGCATGGCTCTTTACTCAGACTTCATTGGGTGACATGGATTTGTGATGGAAAATGCAAGGCAATTACAGTTTACAATTAACAAAATAATCATTATACAGTACATTAATCAGAATCATTGCTCATTAGCCGCAATTTTGCCCAGAAAAGAACTGATTAAGCTCCTCTCCATACTTCATAATTTGTCTTTAGCTTCAAGGCCCACCAACAACCATATTCACAAATACCATTTAAAAATTACCATTCATTCTTGGGCTTCATTTCCACTTGGGGAAGAAAAAGCAGGGCAGGATTACTGACAGGGCATGTGACTCCGGCACAGTGTCCCATTAACATCCACTGTCGTTAACATAACCTTTAACTAACACTATAAATGATGTTTTGGTCTGACCCTGAGAATAATGTTGATTTTACCACTCACTGTAGCACTCATGCTAGCACTCTGGACGGTAAGTAAGAGGATGCTGCAAAGACAAGGCAGAAATACCAGTTTAAAGTTATTTTTAACCCCAAGAGAGCAACAATTTAGCCTTTCATTGAGAGGCCGATATCCTGACAGCACCTCTCAGGCCGCTATTAGTCAATCTGGATGTGGTAAGCGTAAAATGCCGCTAGCTGGATTCGTCAGGAGACATTTGCTGAGTCAGGTGTGTGTTGTGGGCGACTGTAATGGATAAAGTACCTGCAGCCATTTTGGGAATGACACCACACAAGTAAAGGCTGGAGGGAAAACTGAGACTTTATAGACCTGAACAATGTGATGTGAAATGACTCTTATCTCGACCTGATGGGAGACATAAATCATGCTGCTGACAGCTATTTGACTGTAGTGATTGTGTTTTGAGTATAAAGCATTGTGTACCAGAGCAGTAGGTGTTTCTGCTGCACTGTTGATCTTTGTTAACTACATTAACTGCATGTCACTAAATGGTACTGGCAGATGCTTCAATAATAGTTTAATAAAGCTAAACGGTGCCAACTCATTGCATACCAAACATTATTATTCATGCTTACTTCTGTCTGCATTTGTTACATAAACTAACAACAATGAATAAACAAAACAAAATCTATACTTTAATCACAAAGTCAACTAATTCTATAGTTAACCTTGGAATAAAAAAATTAATAAATTACACATTTTACAGACGTTAACTTATTCAATCCAGAGATGAATATCTGTAGGTTGTGTGTATAGATGTCTTGTACACTCTTAAAAATAAACGTTCTAAACCTTCTTCAACTAAAAATGATTCCAGGATTATTCTCCTTATAGTGGACTTCAACGGCTACCAAACGGTTGAATGTCAAAATTACAGTTTCAGTGCAGTCGAAACGATCGGTCATTTTCTAAAAAAAAAAGTATATGCTTTATAAACAAAAATGCGCGCCTTGCACTGCTCTATGTAATATGTAATTATGTTGAAAAGGTCACGCTTGACGTACGCTGGAGTTAGGTTTCAAAAGATTTAAACATCCAGGATACGCACACAAGTGACCATTTTAAAGATAAACTGACACAAAGACATTTGAATATGTGTCATTGAACATACAACAACTTTTGAACGGTCCTCCTTCTCCACATTTGTAAACACAGACTGAGTCGGTACTACCGCCTACGTCAAGTGTGACCTTTTCAACGTAATTACGTATTACGTGAAGTCATGGACGCGCTATGACCCCTTTAATTTCTTTTCGACTGAAGAAAGAAAGACGTAAACATCTTGGATGACATGGGGGTGAGTAAATTATCAGGAAATTTTAAGTGTTTTTTAAGCATGTTTTGAAGAAAGCTGAAGTTAAAGAAACACACAACTAGTTCTATATGCTACAGTACACACTATAAATACAACAGATTTGCCCGTTAAAAACTCTGATGAGAACCCACTTCATTAAGCATCTTGATATTTTCCAAGTCTGCTGAGTGGATTTTTAAGTGCATCCAGATGCAGAATTGTGAAAGGGAATGACTGCATTCTGCCTTTAATTACCAGCATTAGCATTTGTAAACCAAATCATCTCTCCAAGAATGCCATAATGAGTTCATGGCAACTTATCAGCCACTTTTAGTTTAGTTCAGCATCGCACACATCAATTTTTATTTTAATATCATCACTAACTAAATTTCTATTGAACATGCACTGTTTAGGTCAGTAGACCTCATTGTCCAATGTCTCCTGAGGCAATGTCCTGTCTAAAGGAGTCTTCAAACCTCCTTAGATCATTGGCAAATATAAAATTTGGAGGAAATATAATTAATAATCATTGCTCCTGTCCACAATGACAGAGCTGGGATTCAAAATGCTATAGTAGCAGTACCAAACCCTGAACTTATGCACATAATTGATTCCCCTTATTACCTCTGTATAAAATCACACACTCTCTCTGGCTTACTCTACGTGTTTACAGTGTATTAGATGTGGGGGGGTTTTTTTAAGTATAATGTCCAAGGTCTATTTTATGTTTCATGCTTTAATCAATTTGTTTTTTGGTAGTTCTGTAAGAGGTCATTCCACATCTTTGAAATTGTTTGTCAAGTTTATATGTGGATATTTATTGAAGAATTGTTCACATCTCTGCCTTAGAAAACAGTTTCTGTCTTTCAATAGTATACAATATATATTATTATATTTTGGGTAATAAAGACTATGTTTCAAATGTGGAAGTTTTAATTGGCTTGTTGCGCAAGTATATTATTCAAATGAGTGCCGAGTGGGAGAAAGCTGTTACTGACATGCACAAACGTGTAATCTTTAATAGCTGTAACTGTGAGGCTGTTAGTGATGCTAAAGCAAACAAATGCCCTCAAACAATTAGCAATGTTATCATATACTTCCACATAATGACTGTGCACATATGTTTACAAACAGTAAGTTAATTCTGGGGCTCTCAGGGGCATTTTTTAACTAGAAAGTGTCTAGTTTTAGCTTTAAACAGTGTTGATTTATCTTTACTGAAATGATTGATTCAAGACATCATAATGCCATGGGCAAAGGTTGGGTTAAACATTATAAGGGTTTAAAATAAATCAAATGTATAGATGCACTTTTTCTCTACACAGTGAAGTTGCATGCTACAGCTGTTCTTGTAAAGAAACAGTATAAGCATTCATTGGTTCTTGTCCAGCTCTCATTCAGAATTAGACTTAGAGGCACTTTAAATAGCATTTTGTGATTACATTCTGACTGATTTCATAATACAATTTATGTTTAAAGACAACATCTTGAAGCTCTAAAATGTCAACTTGAGCCACACAACCATCACAAGTAACTACCAGTGAACAATTTTACTTTGGTAAAGTAAATTACTTTTTACTGCAACTTCCTGCTGGTTCAGCTTATACTTTCTCCACACTACCCTGTAGTTTTGAAGAATATTATGTATGATGAAAAAATAATCATCTTATATCAAGAGTGAATCTGGTAGGCATAAAAAGGCTTTAACCTATGCCTTAGTGATAAGGGGACATAAAATGCTTAAATTTTATCAATTAAAACACTTAAATTTGTCTATGCCTAATCGTTTGAGACCAATCTTTTCAATGAATCCATTGACTCATTGAGTTCACAAAACATTTTTGACTCAATGATCTAATCGAAGATATAAACTGTTCACTGAAGGGGAAAAATGGTCCGTTTGAGTGCTGATACATTGGAAAGAAAAACCAGCGCAGTGAACTAACCTTGTCCCTAAAATCCATATGCCCACCTCAATCTACCACAATGCCCACATTATTCACATTAGAATATTACAGTACCAGAATCTCAAGTCATTCATTTCTCAGTACTGAATGAGTGTTTGACTCAAAATGACAGATGAACGGTTTCTGTATTGCAGCACTGTTATGTAAAACAGTGTTGGCCTTCATCGTTTATTTTGTGGAGTAGTTTGAGCTCTGCACATCAATGAGGGTTCATGATCTTTTTTAATTCTCAGATCACAGATGGGTGTCAAGACAGACCGCTGTCACACAAACACCACAACAGAGGAGCTGTCAGTCAAACGCAAACACAGCCTGTGACATCTGAGGCCAGCACTGACAGATGGTCAATAAAGCTCTAATACGACCTGTCATGCTACATGACAAGAGCAGCGAATATGATGCTGGCAGATTTTGTTTCCTAAAGGGCTCATATCATGAGGAATCAAATCTTCCTTGATCTGTTGAGATAAAAGAGCTGGGTGTATTATGAAAACGTGTTGTAACTTTCAGAACTTGCAGACATTTCTTCCCAGTGTAAAAAAAACATCAACTTCCACAAACAGATGAATAAATTTGAACACATGCCCAGATGACTGCCCACATTTACATGCTAATAGTCTATTTGGCATTGAGAAACTTAAAAGAAGAAAAGAGATGTTATTTAAAAATAACAGAACTAAAGATAAGAGTGTTCATTTATGTTCCACCAAAAACTTTGTGTATGCTTGGAAAATTTTGGCATTCTTTGTGAGCAAATGTAAAGTTTCTCTGAGGAACTCAGGGAATCGCAAAAGGGGAACGCAAAAGTTTCACAAGTGAAGTTCCTTCGAGGAACGCAAAATTTTGTGAGCAAATACAAAGCTTCTCAAGCAAAAGTAAACAGCATTGAAATACAAATTTATCTCAAAATTTCTTTACCATTCTTTTTACCATGTCGCTTTAGGGGATCCATTAAAGGGTGCTAAAGTCATGATCCCACTAAACTTCGAGCATGAAAAAAATCTACAGACATTGCAGCGGTCATAATATAAAGTCACACTCTGCAGAATGTTTTTATTCAATATCCAAAATGTAAACATATGCAATCTAGTCCAATTAAATGCAACACTGACACTGCTAAAGTTTGCATTCTTGAAATTGAGCTAAGAGATCATGCTGTGACGTATCAATCTTTTATTGGTTACACGTCTTCACGTGATATATGATTTGGCAGGTCAGAGATCGTCAAACTTGAACTTCATTTGGTATGCAGTGAAATTTGCATGACCTTGCAATTCCTGTCTTCTGCATTCACATGCACATGAATGGAAGTCAATAGAACGAAAAGTGTACTGTGAAACAAATGAAATTGTACATTTGGCCAAATGTCATTGGATTTTTTCGTTATCATTTTAAAAAGGCAACATGTCAATCACCAGAATATGCGAGCGCTTATAAATGACATCAGTCACATATACAAGACGAGATGAGAGCTAGCTTGTTATTGCCTTAGCGCTGTTACAGACACTCAGCTGCTGTCTGCCTACATACAGAACCTGAGGATAGTAAATGTAGGCAGGATTACATAAAAATCTGCCTATACCGTGCACTGTATGCAGGAACATAAAACACACAAAGGCACATTTGAAATGTGAATTCCTCACTGTTGATGAAAAGCCACTGATGGTCACCTTCCTTCCCACAAGGACAATGAGAGATCTAAGTGCTTCTTTGATGGTCTCATTGCAACTGTTTGGCACCTCATCTGTTTCAAGGACAGCAAAAAGAAAAAGAGAGATAGATTCAGAGTTTTGGTATCTTCAATTGAATTCCGATTTGAAACATTCCACTAATCTTCTTCTCTGATGTATTGCACAGTTGGCTCCCATTCACCAGGAGATTTGTCATAATACCCAGCCAGAGCCGGATTTATTTCCATCTTGTCTGCGGCCTTTTGTCTTGATCTTATACAACATCCCTTCATTAACATAACTGATCCTCACAGGGGGCGTTTTCCATACACGACTGAATGTCTTATTACTCACGAGCAGTTTAAACTGGAAGACTAGTTCAGAGAAAAGCCTGAGACTATCCAAATCGTCTTGATAATCAATCTGCTCATAATTATTTTTAAAACAGTGAAACAATAGGGATAATGATTTAATATTATACCCAAAACATTGACTTTATGCTAATTATGTTTTTAAATGAAACTAATGATTTCAGAGTAATGTAATGTGTGACATTTGGTAATACAAAAAGATACAGAATTTATTTTTAATTAGACCTCAATTCTGATCCCTAAAAAACGTTGAACTGGTGGTTCACTGGTGTGTCTGTGCATCAGTAAAGCTGTATTCTTTATTAATAAGTTGTGACATTATTGCATGGTGGCATAAAAAATGCTGAGAGCCCAGGACAGCTCATAAACATGTAAGTGCCTGCCAAAGGATCCTAAATATCTACTGACTGCTCCCATATCAGAGGCAGCGGCTAATGTCTAGAGCACAATCTGCAGATGTAAGCAGGTTTGGGTCTTTACTAGCCAAGTGGAGAATCTGACACTTCCATCCCAGAAGAGCAGAATCATTTAGATGAGAGCTGTTTAATGGGCAGATTTTTACACAGCTTGGTGTTTTTTGGTGTTGGTATTCATTATCCTTAAATCTGAATAAATACATTTTCAGAATAAATGTGACTGACTGTATTTAAAGCATGTTTATCATTTCAGAACAGAAAAAAGAAATCTTGATATCCAATGTAGATATTTAGGTTCTGAGACACCAGCCATTTTCAAAATCGCTTTCTGTCTATTTGGTTTGAAACCTTACTTGTGACCGTTATGTACAGTATATAGTATGAATATGGGTAGTATAGATGAAATTCAGATGTATTATATCTGCCACTGTTGTCATGGGGTTCAGCTTTTTTGTTTCAGAAGAGAAAGCTCATTTTCTGTTTTACTGTCATTAACATGCTAAATGGAAAACTGTTACAAAAGGCCATTTATTTTCAAAGAAATCTCTCTTCTTAAGTGGCTGAAGAATTTTATTCAAACCATTTATTATCTATTTTCATCCAAGCTGAACTCTGTTGCCCTTTGCACTGCTTCAGGATGCAGATGCACATTTTATGCAAGGCACTTTGATACAAATATACTGCTTAGAGCATATATTTACAGTAATGTCAATGTCAATGTATTTTCTTGCATATAGTCTAAAAGTAGTTTGCACTGACCTAGTTGCTAAATGTCAGGTATATAACAGCATGGCATACTCTATAGGTTTTACTCAAAGACAACACAATACCAGAAATACTTCTAAGGCACTTTAGAATATTTTCAAATGGTGGAATTATGGCATAAGTATGGTAGAAATTGTTGATGGCATAAAATGCAGCATTTTTAAATCATATTTAATTAGAGACTAGCACAGATGGATGATTATCATTAATATTGTTGACAAAATATGTTATATTAAATAATACATTTGAATTATAATCATTAATATAGTGATTAAATGTAATATAGTTTCTGTCTACACTGGCAACACAACAGTGCGACAGCAAACTTCTGATTAAATGACACTGATGAAAATGATGAAAATGATGAAAAAGAGATTCTGTGCAGAGCGTCAGAAGCATAGAAGTACCTTGGCAGAAAAAGACTGAATACACAGTGAGTCATGGCCAAGCAGGGGGGTTAATTATTCACTAGACCAATGCATCAGTGGTTTATTAAATTAAATAATGTCCAATATTCCAGAGCGTTCCAGTAATCACCACCGCTTCTGATCAATACCTCAACCAACTGCCATTAAAATCATTCTCATTCATTAGAGAAAATAGCCATTCCTTTGTCAAACTGCCCTGAAAAAGAGCTGAGTTTTAGGTGAAGTAAATCATTGGTTGTGTGTTCAGGGTTGTGAGTATTCATTGGATAATAAAAGTGCTCAGAAATTACCTAACACATAATACTAATTAGATTTCCACTTGTTATTGTACATGCTTGAACGTTCCTTTTTGGTTAAAAGTTCTCCATTATTCTGCAGCTGTGCTAATGGCACAGTAAGTCAAGAATGCATATGAACTTTTAAAACCTTTACAAAAATAATTGTTGGCATACAAAACATTGTGCTAAAAATGAATGAGATGATACCTAGAGCAATGAGACCTAGATACCTAGATACCTGAGGGAAACCTTGAATTGCCTGAAGTTTACAATAGAATTACAATTCTGTTTTTCCCTACTTGTTAGATAGAAGTGTATATTCCACCACAAAGCTCATTTGCATTTAAAAATGTGCTTTGGGTGAGAGTGATCTAATGTTTAGGAGCCCAAACTTTAAAAATGTTTTTTGTTCATTTATTTTACATTTTTCTGGTTTAATCACGATCAGATTTTTTCTAGATCCTGCATTAAATTTATATTTTGACCTCACTATTCGGGGAACAGACACAGTCTTTATAGATTGGACAGCGCAAGTACTTCTATCATTTAAGCGGGTAGAACACAAGTCATCAGGGCAGTTATTTGAGATTTGACTTACTAGTTTACATTTGCATTTAAAAATGTGACCTTGTAGCAATATTTGAAATGTCTGCCATAATGTTATGCCAAGTGAAATCCTTTGAAAAACAGCACAGAAAAGTGAGATTGATTAGAAAATATAATCAACACCACCAGTTCAGTCTGAAATTAGATACAAATTGACATGTCATAATAAACAAATGCAAGACAGAAAATATTTCCTTGGGAAAAGGGGGACTCATGACACAGAAAGAAAGAGAGAGGAGGAAATAAGAAGCCATATAACACAATGCTTTCATATTATTGTTTTTTAAAGTTAAGATATTTCCTAAACAATAATACACATGATCCAGAACAACCAGTTGAACAGTGACAAAGGAAGTCAAGAGACTACAGTAGTTCCCTTGTGAAAATGAATATTTTTATATAATTTTAGTTAAGTTTAACTTCAATTTTAACGATTCCTGATCCAATTCCAATACCTTGTAGTACTTCCACCCAATAATGTGTCTTAACTATACAAAACCGTCAGTTTTTTATCAAAGTACAACATAATACAGTAAGTATTCACTACCCAGTATCTTCAACAGCTCCAACAACTGTCGCTGCCAAGGACACCATGCCCTTTTCTTCGGTAAGTGTCATCTCCTAAATAAAAGCCCTGACCACCTTCCCACAACACGTTCACTCTTCTGTTTCCCACCACAGAGTTCAATTAACAGAGAATTTCATGATCCTTCGCTTGGCTTGTCAGGCCTGGAGCGGACTGACTCTGAATGACTTTGAGAGGCCACAGAAGGATCAATAAGTCACAGACACCTTTCTCAAGAGAGCTGTCAGCCCCACTAGATGCTTTTAAAGCAACAAAACATACTCCAACAGTGTGTGGAATTATTTAGCTTGAGCTTATTAATTCAAGAAAATGTAACATTTGATTTGCCCTTTCCTGAATATGCACACCCAACACAGAACTCTGCAAATTTAGACAATATTCTAAATCAGTTGCACATGTGTTTGAGGTTCAATGACAGCTAAAGTGTTAAAGGAATAGTTCATCCAAAAATGAAAATGTACTCCCCCTCAGGTCATCCAAGTTATAGATGGGTTTGCTTTTCCCCTGGAACAGATTTAGAGAAATGTAGCATTACATCCCTTGCTCACCAATGGATCATCTGCGGTGAATGGGTGCCGTGAGAGTTCAGACAGCTGATAAAAGCATCACAATAATTCACAAGTGATCCGCACGTCTCCAGTCCACCAATTAACATTCTGTGAAGTGAAAAGCTTTATGTTTGTAATAAACAAATTCATAGGGCTGCCCTCGACTAAAGATTTTTCTGGTCGACTAGTAGTCCTTCATTTTAAGCGATTAGTCAACTAAACGCACATTTATTAATAAACCATATAAATCAGAATAATGAGACTTTAATTGCCTACATAGTTTAACAAGCGCTCAAGCGCACACCTAAAGCTTGCCACAGCGCACCAGTAGAAGTAATGATTATTAATGTGTCATGGAAAACAGCAAGGAGACTGCACTAACATTTTAATAATATAATGTATTGATAAACTAGTGCTTTCTTTGTTTCGGGCTTAAGAGATGGCATTCAAGTTCACACAGACTGAAACGCATCCTGTTTGCTTTCATTATTTTACAAAAGCGCAACGTTTTGTTGTCACGGACTGCGTGACTTTTTTTTTTTCTGCGACTAATCGACTAATAACATTTTGGTTGACCAAACACTGTTTACAAGTGAAATTAGTCCAAAATAGTCATGCTGCTGGATGTTGATGGGAGAGGACAACAAGGGATGGACTTCTTTACTGGAGTAAGGGTTATTCTGACGGCACCCATTGACTGCAGAGGATCCATTGGTGTAATGTTGTAATGAATCTGACTCAGAATAAACACTCAGTTTCAAACTCTTATTATTTTTAAGTGTGTAAACATCAGTTAAGTTCAAAATAAATTCTGCCTTCAGTCTAAAAAGCTGATTTTAAACTAGTTCACCCCAAAAATTAAAATACTGTTATCATTTACTCATCCTGAATTTGTTTTCAAACCTGTACAATTTCCTTCCAAAAAAATGTCTCAGTGTTTTGTTTTTGTACATACAATGAAAGTGTGGTGCAGTGTTTTTCTGATCCCACTGATTTTCATTATATACAAAATGTCTTATTTTACCCAAAAAAGAAGAAAGAGGATGAATAAATGACAGAATTTTTAGGCAAACTATTTTAAGTATAATGGGTTACTCACTGCACACCATTCTTTGCATTTTCACACAGTGCCTGTTCTTCCTGTCTCCAGAGAGCGGAGCTTGGTCTCAAAGCCTACCTCGGTGAGCCTCATTAATAAAGCCAGCAACTGCAGGCTTTGCTCCAGACCTACCGCAGCTCAGAGCGAGATATGATGGACATTTTGTCAACAGAATCCAAAGACAGATTAAATGAGAAACTGGATAATTGTGGTATTCAGTCTGAGCCCATCTGTTCGTGTATAAGATTAATTGACCCTAATTAACTTCCCACACACTTTGTGAAGGTTTGACAGGTAGCTGATTGACACTGTTCACTTAAGAGAAGCACACATGATTAACTGTGTTATACTGTGTTGGCTTGGCTGTAGAAAGGAGGCGAAACATTATACATTTTAAAAGGAGATCTCGCACTAAATACTGTCCTGCGTTATATATTCCTGAGGGCAAGTGTGGTAGAGATTGAGTGCATTTGATCCTGCTGTAAAGGGAGTATAAACGGCTGTAACCGTAGGGGGCAAAGTGCTGCCTGGCAGGTCTATCATCACTAAAGCTGCTGATACTGGACATGTCAAGCATTACTAGGGCACATCAAGCATGCAGACACTCACCTGAGGTGTCTATTCCTATTATATAAAAATTATCATACATTCATGATGATTTTTACTTTCAATTTACTAAATAGTGACAAATAAAACTTGTTTTTAGTCATGCATTTATTGTCATTTATCTGTTGAAAGGATTTGATGTCATTTATCATTTGAAAAGCTTAGTTTGTAACAGAATTCAACAAGTTTGATGAAAAGACTTTAAAGAGCATTACTTGACCTTGAGCACTTCAGAAAAGCAACGAAAGGACTAAAACTCAAAAGGTGCCCCTACATCAATGTAGAGGTGGTTGAACTCTGAGCTCCTGTAATTAACTTTGTCTTGCATTGTGAGGTCACCCCGCTTAGAGTGACTGTACAATGCAGTGCACGAATTTCACCATTAATTTAGCAATATGTGCTCAACACATATTGTAAGGGCTCAAAGTGTCTTGTCTTGGCATATGCACCCCCCTGGGCAAAACAACAGCCCGTTAAGCTGCTCTGTGCTTGGAATAAAAATGGATTTTTTCTGCCCTGAGGCTTGAAGTCACCCTGGAAGAAATTTGTGTAAGCAAAGGTTAGCCAAGAGGGGGTAAAATCGCCAGATGTCTCTCTGTCACTGGCATATTCTTGTTTTTACATTTTCTTGTTTATTTATTCATAAACTAATTTTTTTAAAAATAAACCAGAATTACCAGTAATACTGCATATATGCTGGAACAATATATCAGTTGTGGTCAAAATTTTACATACAGTTTGCAGTATCTGCAAAATGTTAATTATTTTACCAAAATAATGGGGATGCATTTTTTATTTAGTACTGACCTGAGTAAGATATTTCACATAAAATACATTTACATATAGTCCACAAGAGCATTCAAAGTTTACATAAGGTTGATTCTTAATACTGTTGTTACCTTGATTATCCACAACATGTTTTTTTTTTTTAAATAGTTGTTCATGAATCCCTTGTTTGTCCTGTCCGCTGTTCTTCAGAAAAATCCTTCAGGTCCCACAAATTCTTTGGTTTTCCAGCATCTTTTGCATATTTGAACCCTTTCCAACAGTAACTGTATGATGTTGAGATTCCATCTTTTCACACTGAGGACAACTGAGGGACTCACATGCAACTATTACAAAAATTTATATTTTGCAGATACTGCAAAGTTTATGTAAAATTTTGACCACAACTGTATATTTATCTATCTATATATACAATGTAGGCCTAAACATGTATAGAAGTTTATACCTCTGAGGTTCAATTGCAGAAAAGGGAGGGTTGCACAGCAGAAAAAAATCACAGGACATTTCAAAACACACAGAGATGCATTCTACATCCACCAGTCCTTCCAAATTAGGTAATTAAGCAAGACTGGTATTAAAGAGATTGCAAATCCGTTCTTTGCTTTTAGCAAAGATCAGCCAGCAGCCTAAAAAGGTGTTGTGTAGGTTTGCAAAATTCCGGGAATTTTCAAGACTGGAAACTTTCCATGGGAATTAACGGGAATTTATGGGAATTAACGGGAATTCATGGGAATAAACTGGAAATTTGCCAAATTGCAGGAACTGGGGACTTAAATGTAGTTGAGAAAAAATCTTGCTGCATAATTTTGGGTAAAACAACCTGATTTAATGCAATTTCAGTTTAATTTCTACCCTACACACTGCTCAATCACATGCACACACCACACTGCTTTACTGCAGGGCTATTGAGGCCACACCCCCTACATGCACTGTGCTTTCCTCCATAACATGAACAGATCATTTCTTAAATCCTGCACACAAAATATCAAAATGTCCATCTTGGTAAATATTCATGCTGTAAATTACATGAATATTACAAAAAAACATTTTTTAAACTTCCTTGTGCTGTGTGTAATATACTGTGCAACTAAATTAGTAGGAAATCATGCTGTGATGTATCGATATGACGTTGGTCACACGTTATCACGTGATGCGAATTCGCAGGCCAGAGTTCACAAAGCTTAAACTTTGGAACGCAGCGAAATGCAAAACTTTTTTGTACTTGCTTGCGTTTCCGGTCTGACGCATTCGCATGCGTATGAATGGAAGTCAATGGAACGAAAAGTCTAGTGTGACCGCGGCTTTAAGAGGGGGATTCCCCTCCATTTTCTCTGAAGCCACACTTGCTGCATTTGAGCCCAAATACTACATCTAAGTTTTGATATTCTAAATATATTTGATCTATGGGATTCAAGTTTAACTAGTAAATACCAAAAAGTGTTTTTACAGTTGCTAGCTAGCCAGTAAAATCAAGATATGAAAAATCTAAGCAAGTAAGCACTATTTTCATTTACAATTTATGAGGTATAAACTAGCTCAAGCTGTGATGCTCTTTCTGCTAGCCAGGTTTCTGTTATCATACAGAAGTACAGTACTGGTCAAAAGTTTGGACACATTACTATTTTAATGTTTTAAACATTGCATATCTTTTGCTCATCAAGCCTTCATTTATTTGATCAAAAATACAGAACAAAACTGTAATACTGGGCAGTATTACTGGTATTACAATTTAAAATAATGGTTTTCTGTTTTAATATACTATAAAATATAATGTATTTCTGTGATGCAAAACTGAATTTTGAACATCATTACTCCAGTCTTCAGTGTCACATGATTTTTCAGAAATCATTCTAATATGATTATTTATAATCACTTTTGGAAACAGTTGTGCCGTTTATTTTATAATTTTTTTTATTACCTGTGATTCTTTTTTCAGGATTATTTGATGAATAAAGAGTTAAAAAAAGAACAGTGTTTATTTAAAATAGAAATCCTTTTTTAACAATACACTACCATTCAAAAGTTTGGGGTCAGTATCTTTTCTCTTTTTTTGAAATAAATGAATACTTTTATTCAACAAGGATGTGTTAAATTAATAAAAAACAATAGTAAAGACTTATATTGTTAGAAAAGATTTCCATTTTGAATAAACACTGTTCACAAGTTTTCATTCATCAATAAATCCTGAAAAAAGCATCAGATTCCCCCCCCCAAAAATCCAAAAATGTCATTTTTAAAATTTGTATTAGTTTGCATGCATGTGAGCCTATGATCAAACAAAATGTTTATATTTATGTTTGTATATGATAGTTTAATAAATTTCCCCAAATTTTCAATTAATTCCCATAAATTCTCCAAAAATTTCAAACTTGGAATATTTCCAAAATTCCCCAGACGAAGTTCCCATGGAAAGTTTCCGGAAATTTTCCGCCCCTTTGCAACTCTAGTTGTGAGGTGCTGAAAAAAGCACCAGTCAAAGACGTCCTTGTAGTTTGTGCTTACATAGGAAAATAATTAAAAAGCACTGCAGTGAAACTCGATTAAAAATGCATTCTGTGCAATCCGGTCCCAAGTTATTATTTCTTTGAATGTTATTTATTTGTAGATTTCTGAATAATCTAGAAATAAACTGCTAACGGATATCTTTAGCAGAAGCAGAATTTGATTTAAATAGTACAGTTGTCTGTTCTTAGATTACTGCCAGGCCTCAGCAAGTGTGTGTAGCTGTATACAGCAGACTGCTAATGGAGAAACTGCAGGTTGTTCTCGTGTCCATTTAAGCACTGGGAGGTGAGAGTGCTGCTGTGTTCTCTGCTCCGAATGGATGGCAACAGCTGTGATTATGGATGGCCCATGGAAACACTGAACATGGTCGTCCTCCCTGGACCATCTCCCAGCTGCAGCACACATCTGCCTGCTGCCTTGATGATGGGGAACACAGGGAGAAGTTTGGGCAAAACAAAGACTGAGCTGTCTCTTGTGAGTTCACAGCATGTTCGGTGGACTGGCTTTCCTTTTTTCCTTGCTATTTTCACATGCTGGTGTAAAGTACAGATGTTGTTGGTCACAGAAAACAGTATGTTGCTATAAATTGCCGCAAACAGGAGAACATGCCAAGAAACCAATCACTAACTCAATTTATCAAGTTCACGCATGAAAAACTTTCAGTACTTCAATAGCAGTAAGCCATCTTTGAACATCATCACACTTCAAAGGAAGCCATCAGATCAGACTAATTCAGCCAACAGTATGAGCATCAGTACACATACAACACTCTGATAATAGCAGCATTAGGATACATGAGATAGTCCATTAGCAGATGAGAGGGTCTCCAGTGCTATTACTGCTCATTTGCTCAGCACAGTAATACCTCAAATGTCTGTTCAGATCCACAGGATAATGAGATGTAACATTTGAAAGCGTGCCATCGGAAAGACAGCGCTAATGTTATGGTTAATTACCATATTTAGTTCTGTGTAAAAGGAAATGGAGGAAAATGACCTTTAGGAGATGAATCAATCAATTTGTGTGGCTGTTGCCTCATATCCACATCGAGAAATGCAAGAGCATTTGTGATGTGTGCTGTGGTGTGAGTAATGTTTACCCAAAATAAGGTAATATAGAGTAATTAATTCTTCATAATGCAGACCACATAGAGAGGTCAGCGGGGTGTTGCATTCGGATGTCTCATTTCTGTTTGATATTAGCAGAATGGAATGGATTTGTTTGGCAAAAATGATTTTTTCCTGCAAAATTATTTCCATTAGGGCTAATCTGTTTATCATCATTTCTTTTCTACTACTGACTACAATCGCAATAGTAAAGCAAAAATACATATTTTTTTTAGTTTTCCCTGTTAACGTGTAGCTAACAAAAGTTTAATCTGAAGCAATAATAAAAATACTTAACCCCATTTAGAGGTCAAAATGCATAAAGTGATGACTGCTACTGACAACAATCATCATAGCGTAAATGAAAATGTAGATCTGATCACTACAGTTTGCAGCCCCAGAGTACACCTACAAATTGCCACAGATCAATGGATGTTCAATGGTGTTTACCATCCTGAGCGAAATTTTCAGGGAAGCTTGCATTGGCAAGCCGTTCCGAAATCCCAAAACAAACTCCAAGTGCAATTTGTGTATGATCCCTATATAATACAAATACCGTAATACTATAATAAAACACAGATCAGCAATTAATACAGAAGAATGTTCTTCACTTGAATTTACACAATGTGGGTCAAAGTTTTTAGTTGCCTCCAGTCACACATATACTAGTCTGTGTAAAGCGCTTAGTGGGTTCCCTCAATACGAGGCCCAGGACAATGTTCCTGGTTGCACCAAACAAACAGCTAATGCTGGTTATGAACAGTCCCTCAGGTTTGTACTCTTCTGCTTTTCTCATCATGAGTGACTTTCTTTAAATCAGTTCATTGGTTGAGCCCATAGAGAGGAGAGCGTGAACAGTTCCAGCTGTGCCAAGAACATCTCCGTGTCACCACTGAGCACCACACAGCATCTGGACAACTAGATCCCCCATGATTAAAAGCAACAACAACCACATGTGCACAGAGAACAAGGACAAACTTCAACAACTGAAGAGAGAAAATGAGTCATCAGGGGTTTTGTTTTTAAACAATGAATTAGTTGTTTGCATTTATACATATATATTCTGAAGGATCATGGGACACTGAAGACTGGAGTAATGACTGCTGAAAATTCCGCTTTGCCATTGCAGGAATAATTACAATTTAAAATATATTAACACAGAAAACAGTTATTTTAAATCAATATTTCACAACATTACTGTTTTTAATGTATTTCTGATCAAATAAATGCCTTGGTGAGCGCAAGAGCATCTTAAAAAAAAAAAAAAAATTATATATATATATATAAAAAAAAAATATTCCAAATTTTTGGCCGCCAGTGTAATTTAATTACATTTTAGTTTTCCTGGCCATCCACTGATATATCGTACAATTTCATGCCTATAAAATGTGTGGACAGACCATCAACTTTACTGCCAATTTCTTATGTTACCAATTTGCACTCATGTCAGTTTCTCATCTGCTCTTCTGTAATTCTGTAGCACACAAATAGGATACTGTAAGCAGAATCAGTTGTAAATGGTATTCCAGAGCCTTGGAAAGAGATGAATAACCGACAGCATTTTGAAGCTCTTTAAATATGCACTGCACCTCTTCAGCGGGTCATGACTTCTGTGGTCTTGGCAAGCTGAGAGAGTCTGCAGCTAATGGATGAAAATAGAGGCAATATTCAAGGTAAATGTTAAAAAACCACTTAGTATCCATTCACCATGACTTTCAGCAAAACAAAACATTAAAATGTAAAGGAGCGAGTGTCATGCTCAAAGTATGGAAATGTCAGTGAGAGAGGCGGCCAAGAAACACCCAATCATGAGCTTGGCAGACCCTGAGCCCATAAGGAAGGAAAAATGCCAAATGTCACTGGTGAAGGCATGTTTGCTGAAAGCTTCATCTACATTAGTGGTGTCATCGATATTTCCCAATGGACTATTGAATACAGTGAATGTAGGGCATGTCTATAGCTGACCTTGTCAGTTATAGGAGGCAGAGGTGTGAAACGTTGAATCGGGTCACCTGGAAGGTGTGAAAACCCACCTCCAGAGCATGTGCTGTTCTTTCCGATTGCCCTATCAACATGTTTAGTCCAATGCAGTGATGATCTATGTGTGGCATGGAGAAAAAGCAACAATAAATGGTGTTCAAACACAGCTGTGAAAGATCCAGGTGCCAGAGAGGACAGCTGCTCATGCATCATTTATCCCACTGGCACCTGAACCAAGAAACTGCTCTCGTCTCTCTCCCAGTATAATCACTTTGGGGCCTGTAGAAGTTGCCTTGTAGTTTGTGAATCAGTTTTTGTCTTACTTCACTCTGGATTTTGACAGACAAGGGCCGTTTTAGATTTATTTAAGGGTATAACAGACTATTTTTGAGCTTGAGGCTAAACCACTGAACCACTGAACCACTTTAAGTCAGGCAAACCACTTGAGGCACTTTTCTAAAGGTTCAAGACTAGGCTAAGACAAAAAAAAAAGGATTGTTTTAATTGTCTGCAGATACAGTATGTTTCATATCTGACTGAGATCACCGTCACAGACCTTTAGCAAATGAGTGAATAATTAGGATTTTTTTTTTACTATGAACATATTTGATTCACTTTACATGTGGAATTGTACAGAAATAGCATTCAGTGATAAATTAATTTACTGCAGGAAATCAATCAATATTAAAGGGGTGGTTCAGTGGTTGTTTTCTAGGCTTGATTGTGTTTATGGGGTGCAGTCTAACATGTGTTAATGCTTCATTTTTTTAAAAACACATTATTTTTCACATAATTTACCTTTATTCCACACCGCTCTGTCCCTTCTCTGAGAAACGGGCTGATCTTTTCCTGTTTTCATGAAGTCCCGCCCTCAGAAATATGCGATGGGCTCTGATTGGTTAGCTAGCCCAGTGTGTTGTGATTGGCTAAACCGTCTCTAGTGCGCTTCTTAATGTCCCGTCCCTCACCTCAGCCATGTGCTCTGGTTGTATTGTACTAAAACTCAACTGTTTAACTCTAGGGGAGTGGGAAAATCAGCCTATTTTCAAAAATAGTGGTAACTAACTTTAAAAAAGTGAAATCGCAATGAACCACCCCTTTAAGTTACATTGTGCTAAATGTAGTACTACAACCATTATCTAAAAGCACTAATCTTCAAAATGTATTACTGAAACTAGTGTGATGTTGAACAATACAATACAAATCCACAAACCAATCAGTGACAGAAAAACAGGATGGGGATTAAACGGAAAGGTCACTTGGCACAACTGCATCAAAGTATGTGACGAATATCCATTAATTTGAGCTCTGGCCATGATGGTTTGTTTTCTGGCTGCCTGGTTCAATTACACTCCGCACACAAGAATAGAAAGTGACAACCATCCATTATTTGTTCTTTAATTACAAATCACAGCTACAACGAAGACATCTCAAGTGGTCAAAAGAGAGCAGAAACTCATTTAGACTGAGAAACACAAAAAAAGAAGTAAAGAAAGAATTTAGCCAATATATGAAGAAAGTCACACTTTACAACAAGGTTCTATTATACGATTAAGGAATAGTTCACCTAAAAATGAGCATTCTGTCATAATTCACTCACTTTCATTCCATTCCAAACATGAATGAATTACTTTCTTTTGTTGAACATTAAAGCTGATGTTTTATTTGACTTTCATTGTACAGACAAAAACCACTGAGACATTTTTGAAATACTTTGTTTCACAAATTTGGAATGACGCATCATCATCTTTGAAATGAACTACTTTTACGGCATCTGTTAATTTTGTTTATTGTTAATTTCTACAAATACTAATAGATTTCAGCATTTCGTTTCATACTTTTCTTGTGGCTACATCATGTCTCATCACTTACCTATACATTTCATGAAAGTCTTAACACATTCACACAGACACACACACTCTGATCAGATGGAAATGATGTATGACTTCATCTCTCTGTCATCGCAGCATGAAGAAACCCTGCTAGTTTGGAGTGAAATTACACAGACAGTTCATTGCACCATTTCAGGGTTATTTTGGGTGAAGTGTTGTCAGACAAGTGACCCAATACATTAGGAGGCCATCATGTTATGACAACTGCGTTCAGCAGCAGGAACACACTGATGCGTTGAGACAGAACTCGCCCGGACTACTGATATGCCATTTCTATTGATTCACTAATTTGGTCTGTTTGGTTGCTTAAAGACACCAGGTAATATCTACACTTTGAGTGACTCCATTCCTAATGCATTTCATACCTCTGATGTTCACCTTCAGCCAACACCAAATAAGTCAAAACCTGTCTTCCCATTGTCATCAAGTGATAAACTGTAACATTTCATGTTAGTTTTTTTCCGCACAAATCACTATATAATGTAGTCAGTGTTAATGAGTCACCCTTGAGAAAAAGGTACACTAATGTCTCTCTCTCTCACTCTATACATATCATGTCATATCAAGTTTTATTTTATCACATATATTTATGAAAAGCTGAATAAATAGCACTCGGATGACAATTAATTGCTAACATCACACAAACATGTGTTAAAGTAAGAAGTGTGCACCACTTTGATGGGCTTTTTAAAAGATGAGATGATAAGATATGTTGAAAATTTTGATAATAATTTTGCCTGTCTCTTTGGAGATGAAAGATTTTACGTGGGAACCTGAAAAATGAAACTAAAGATCACAGCGGGAAGGATCTGAAGTGTGCAGTCTCAAGATTTACATTTCTAAGCGTTTCACATTCATCTTCATGCTATTATCACAGCATCTTGGCAAAACCCTGAGTGAAATATACGTAAAACAGAAGCAAAACCTAATGTAAAACTCATGTGTGTTCTTTATGTACCATCAAAGTAGGCATTTAACGTGCTTAGTTTTGGCAGAATCACAAAGACAATGATATGTGTATAAGAATACAAACAATTCATATAATCTATTTGTAAGGTTCAAGCTGTTTTTAGCCAAATCTCGATACACCAATGTAACAATTCTTGATATTTCACAGCATTTAGCTGTCACATTAATTTACAGCTTTCCAAAAATTATGTATCATGCATTCCATGCACTATTGTGAATATTTAACAATGCAAGTTGGTAACATTTTACAATACCAGTACATGAATAATCATGTACTAATACACAAATTAAATAAGTAAGATTAGAACTAACTTCAACTACGACCACTAACAACCACCTTAACTACATGTTTGTTAGTTAATGTATTAATTAACACTTTGGGGTAAGTTTTCACACATGAATTCATGACTATCCATGTACTGTTATTGTAAAGGGTCCAGGGTCCTCTCTCCTCTTTCACTGCCGTAGCTCCTCCTTTTATCCTTCCGGAGCTCCTCCGTGGGACTTGAGACCGGTGAGTGGTGCAGGTGTCGCTCATAATCAATTAGTCCACCGGCCTCGCTCCGTTCCCACGGCTCTCGGCCCCGCCCCCACTCGTCACCGTAACCATTAAGTTGAAGGTGCATATAATTTTCTAAATTACACATGTTGCGATGGATGTCTCTTTCTTACATTGTCCACTGTAGGCATGATTTAAAAGGTCTTCTATGAACTGAAGTGAAGGCTCATAAATACCCTTACTTCAGCCCCACACACTATTTCCAGAGCACTTAATCTCATATCTCTTTCAGACTGTCATCCTGGAATGGACAAAGACCACAAAGGAAGCCCAAATGAATGGTGTCAGGATGATTGGATTTGCTCAGTGGACCATGTGAATGGACCCAATGATTATCTATGTTTGAATTAAACAAATTCAGGTCGAAATAGCTTTATTTTAAATCCCACTGCAAATGACTTTAATGGTCCTCCAACTCAAATTGGAAATCCTTTAACGAGTGTTTCTATTATTTTTGTCACAAGTTACTATGAAAAAAAGAGTATATGGGGTAGATCTGCTTCACTGAGTTGTGTTGGTCTCATCTAATGTTCGTGAGCAAAGAGCTTACATGTTCCTTATGTGAAAACCATTTTAAAACATCAAAAAAACATATATTAACATTATTAACAAACATTATTACATTTGATAGCCCAAGACACTGACATCTGTGCTTCCCCCTATTGAAAAGTATAACGGCTCCATGGCTCCAGCTCTGTAATATCATGGCTAATCCACTAACGCTGCTGCAAAGCAAACATTCCCAGTAGTCTGAATAAATTAGAGATAACCTCTCTGTAAATGCTACGGTTCCTCTTCAGGAACTCGAGCTGCGTCGAAAACGCTAGGGGAACACCTTCTGCGACCCACGCTCTGAATCACATGTGAAATCAGTCCAATAGCTGAACGGGACGTCACGGCGGATGACGTCATGACCAGGAAGCTATAAAAGCACATGCGGCGGAGCCAGCGTCAGCTTTCTGTCATTCAGCGAAGCGCTCTGTGTGTGTCAGTCATATTTATTGTTGTCTGTCTATTGTGAGAAAAAGTCTATCCCTCCCTCAGGGAACGAGGGTTACATACGTAACCGAGACGTTACATACGTAACCTGAGACGTTATGTATGCTGCTCACTGTCCATCTCAGCACTTCCTTGGATGACAGATCTGCCAGGTGGTGGTGTTCTCTGGACAGACTTATTTCTGCTGATTCATATTTCACTGACCTTAAATATTACACACTCACTGACTGAGAATGAAACAGCTCTGGTTCATTAATAAACCCAATATGCCATTTATAAAATGTTGTAATTATATAAGATTTCTTTATTATTAGCTTTGATTGTTTTTATGCAATATGCTTGGCAACTATACGGAATATGACTCTAGTGCAAGAGCAGATGTCACATATGTTTTTCTTAAATTCCAAATTGTTAATACCCCCATTAACTACTAATAACAATTTCAAACGTTGTTTCATGCACAAGAAATTAAGTCATATGTCTGGCAAAGACAATAATCAGAGCTAAATGTGACTTAGACATCTGTGAGAGGTGCCTTTTGAGGTTTCTTTAAGCACTAGCTTTCCTTCTTGAAGTATGTTTTAACAACTGCTACAGTTAAACTAGAATAGAATAGAATAGAATAGAATAGAATAGAAAGTCCTTCTTAAAGGCAAATTAATTTTTTAAAATCTTATTCAGACAAATAATGTTATTTACTGTTTTTGCATTTTTTGCACAGTTTATGACTCAATATTAACAAAATGGAGAAAATGTGAATGGTGAATAAATTGAACAAGAATAAATGAAACTTAAATAAATTAAACTGGCGTGCTCTACATTTTGAAAGCAAATGTTAATTTTAACGTTACTGGCAAGAAAACCATGAGACTCATTGTTATTAATCAGGTCTACTTTATTCTTTAATCTATTGACAACATTTAAACAAAAGCTGCACTTCACCAACATTACAATGTCTTTACCTCTGTCTTGGAAATGTTTGGGTAATAGACACCGTAAAGATGTTTTGTGCGTGTGTGTTGAACTGATGTAGAGCTAAAGCAGACTGACTGACCCCATGGGCCAAAACAATGGAGATAAAATAGATGGATTAGAAATGGTATCTGAATCTGTCATGGCTTCCCTGGGAATAGACTGAATGACTCGGCTGTCCTCTCCATACATCTGACAACAGGTCAGACATGGCTGCCTCCTAGCTCCATTTTAGCTGACTTAACTCTTGCAGACACATTTTATCATCTGTCTTTGTTTATTCATGCATTTCCTGTTGCATATCTCCCTGTGAGACACATTCACACAGGATTTCTGGAAAAGGAGGACAAACTTAAGCCTCAAATAATGATGTTCTTTCAGACAATAATGATTTCACATAATTAGGATTTCATAAAAAAATTTTAACTTTTAAAATGCATTAATTTGAATAAAAGTTAAAGTAAAGACATTTATAATGTTACAAAAGGCTACCATTATATAGTTTTATGTATATCTAAATATAGGTATACCACTACTCACAAATTAAAACACCTTCATAAGATATGCATGAATAATCTCCAATTAGCACATTGAGACAATCAATTTCTGTAAAATCTAATTATTTTTCTACAAAATGATGTTGTAGGTATCAATTAATGTCATTTCATGTAGAATACAGATTCATGTTGCTGCTATTATAAAAGGTCTGTCAAACTGGCTATTCATATTCATCTGAATAGGTCTACTACCCGTTTTATTCAGCCGTCTACATACGATTGAAACAGAAAAGACAATTAGAGCTTATCTTACTCAGTCATGGATCTGATTCCAGAAGGGCGATCAGGCAGATCCTGTCAGTTAATAAGTACGGATCTACATGGTGTCAGTTGTCACGCTTTTGGTGTAAACTATCAGTTTGAAGGAGACGTTGCTCGGTGTCAGTGAATACTGACACTTTGGTGGGTCTGATTTTGTCCCGGCAAGCTGTTTGGTCTAAAAATAACCCCCATTTGCCCAGTAGAATGAATATGGGATTTTCATGCATCTGCTGCCTCTCATAACAATTAATCAAGGAGATCATGCCAGAGCTTTAAATGAATTCTCACTTCCTTAGAGAGTCAGAATGCTTTAACTAATTGTTAGGAAATGTGTGACTGAAAAATAGGCACAATCTCAGGGGTGAGAGCATTGTATACACAGAACTCAGCCTGTTACTAATTTGCTGTCTTCCTGGATTTGAGAGAATTACCATCATATGAAATGAGAAGACCATTAAGAAATAAAACATCCCTTCACGAAGCAAACAAAGCCCTGTGCTACAAATAGGTTTCATTTTGTCAATATAATACTTAACGGAACAGATTGTCTTGCAAAAGAACATTTCCCATCTGGCTGTACAAATACGTCCTGAATCATGATCAGGGCAGCATTACTGACTGGACATCCTCCAGTACAGAGGTCCATTAACATCCATTCTTATTAACATCCTTGACTCAGATACAAAGGACCAAATCATGTGATGGGTGCTTGGTGACTGTAAGATAATAATTTATGTTGACTGTTATATTATTTTAGTTTTCTTTTTCTTTTTTTTTCAACTGTAGGCTCCGGCATCCTTGCTTTTGATGGATGGATATACGAGTGTATCAAATACTGTTTTTAGGTTAGTTTAGTTTTTTATTTTTTATTTTTTTACAATATGATAATGTATGTTAAAGTTAGCTAACCTTTGCATTAACATGAAATGTCAATGATCACTAAGTTTTGGTAATAAAGTTAATGTACAGTAATAAACAGTAGCATTCAGAAATTAATATATAAAAGAGCTTATGCTTTAATTTTCAGGAATTAAATTAATCTTATTATAAAGTGTAACCCATTTGCTGTTAAATCAATAAAGAAGCTTATATTTTTATATGTGTTTCTGCTATAATAAGAGACTAATCTCAAAAGCCAAGAAACAGCAATAAATGCAGTATATGCAAACTTTAACCTGTATATTGATGAAACCCATTTGGATATTGCATAAGGTAATCAAATTATGGAAAATTAAACAAAATTAGTTGTGCCAGTTTAGCAGTATAGTATACCAAAAGTATTTTTATTAAGCACATACATCTGTAAATGTATTTGTAGTATAATTTGCACTAAATAATTGAATTTCAAATACATTTTAGTATTTTATTTTCCACTAGGGACCATATGCAAATATTTTTTATATTTTTGATATACTTATACTGTATTATTCTGCTTTCAGTAAAATATTTTAGTAAAGTGTACAGTGACGATGATAATGTTAGTTCAGGCACATTTCATGAATAAATCTCTATTGTTAATTGGAATAATTAACAACTTCACAACATTACATTGCACCAAAATACATCACATTTAAGTTTATATACAGTATATATATTATATTTATATAATCATGTCCAAGATGTCATCCCTAAATATAAAGCCCTATCAGCTGGGAATGTGAAGGAAGTCTCATAAATTACTTACTAATACAGCGATGGATAAATAAATTAAGAAATGACACAGCAGCCTGTTTGAAAAAGTGATATTTCACCACTTATCTCGCTGGACCTGTACTCTCCTGACAGAACAGTTTCACACCTTTAGCACTGCTCCTGGCTCACCTCAGTGCTACTTCATACACAGTCTGTCTGCATCTGAGGACATGGCCTCTGACTGCAAGTCCTCCACGCTCACAGTTTGTAGCAGTAAATACCTTGTAAATTTGACAGGCTGTACTCTACCGTTAATGCAGCATTGATTTATTTCAAATCCACTCTGCTGGAGTTTAGAGCCAAACCAACAAAAACAGCATCACCATCCAAAGACATCAACACTGCAAAAAGGGTGTGCAAAAAGGAGATTTTAATTTTCATCAAAAGATATTAGGGGTGGATTGCAGTGCTTGTGTGGGAGGATTTATTGCTGAGCTGAAACAGGAATCATGACTGTCATATTACATTCAGCTGTTTAGCCATAAAACTCACTTATGAAACCACAGGGATATCTTTATATCATTATATGCGCAAATCTTACTAATGCTTCCTGCATGCATTTTCTGCTAAAGAAAGTGGTTTTTACAGTGCCTTGTGTAAAATTCATGAAGATTCCAGCCCCCTCATTCTTCCAGCACCTGAGTTATGGTGTAAAACAGGTCTGGCGGTGAGCTTTAATACTCAGCTACTGAAGGCTGCAGATGAGAGCTAAATATCAAGCTGAGATCTCAAGCTCAGAGGAAGCAACATTTACCCAGACCCCCCAACCCCAGGGACAGGAATCATTCTGTTTGCTACAGACTCCTCACACAGCGGAGGTCAACCTCTAAAAATAAGCCAGGCTTGAGTTACAGTTGAGTTCAGTTCCGAGGAGACATTACTGGGATATGGAGAGAAATTATAGGGCTTTGTGCAGCTGTGAGGCAAACAATAAATGATGCACTGTCAGCTCTGAATACCATTAAACATTTGAAGGTTTCATTAGAAGCAGGTGATATAAGCAGCAGCTGTAACATCACTCAACATGCATCAGTATGTAAATCTAGAAGCTGTACAACAGTGATAAGCAAACAAGCAAGCAATTACAACAACAACAAGACAGGAGTGTTTGTATGTAGTTGATACAGTAGCAGCAACAACACCGCTGAAAGTTCGCTAGGTAAAGGATACATGTAGGCCTTTTAGTATTCCAGAGGTAAAGACCCAAGAACAGGTTTTTATAAATATATTATTCAGCGAATGCTGACAAATAACATACTAAAATACTCTGTCAAACTTTATTGAACTAATATTCAGTGGCATTCCTACTGAACCAACAGTGCATAACAAATTACCCAACAGTTAAGTCCGATTCCCCAATGAATGATTCCTCTGAGATGGTTCTTTGGTCATGCTGTATATTTTGGTACATTACAATGTAGTTCGATTCCTGAACCAATTACTCTTATGAAAGTGAATCAAACACATGCAACCATTGTGTTTTGTTATTGAAAGATTGTGAGACTTAAATCAGTATAAAATAAAGGTTCTTTATTGATATTGATGGTTCCACAAAGAACCTTTAACATCCATGGAACCTTTCCATTCCACAAAAGGTTCTTTATAGTGGAAAAAGGTTCAGTAGATTATTAAAATGTTCTTCACACTACCAAAAAAAGGTCCTTTTTGGGAACTGTTCATGAAAGGTTTCTTAGGGAACCAAAAAATTTTCTTCTATTGCATTATATGTTTCCATCACCCTATTTTAATGCGCATTTGGAAGTAGTCTATGGCATGATAAACTAGTGATGAAAACGCCAAATTTCGAATAAAAATCCCTTCATTCGCAAAAGGTGGTTTTTGACTTGTGAGAAAAAGGGGTGATGCGAATAATGGGAGATGGAAATGCATTTTGCGAATAAATTCCTCCAAGCGCATTAAAAAAGCCATGTGACGGCAAAACCTGTCTAACCAGCGGACCGATCTCATTCCACAGCATCTGAAATGTTGTTATGGTCATTCGGAAATTCACGAGCAAAGTCTGTCATGAAAGTATTTCTGTATAATTGCCTCCCAGAAATGTCTTACACGCAGGGCCGGATTTACGCATAGGCATTCTAGGCACGTGCCTATGTTCGCTTGTCCAGGGGGGCCCAAACACAGTGAAGAGATATATAATATTTTTGTTATATTATGGGCGATCTACAACAGTAAAAGAACCAAAACCCAAGAAGACATTTAAAAGAACCAGAAGACATTTAGCAAATAAATATAACAAACAATAGGGTAAAAAATGACAAACTATTTCCATGTCTTCCACCTTTTTTATAATCTCCCCTTCTCTTTCACAGACGCACACGCGGAGACGCAAACATAAACTTCTTGTCAGCGCTGCCCCACGAATTTATCAATAAAATAGTTTCGCAGCTGAAAAGCTACATGACATTTCTCAGTTGCGAGGTTCTTGAAGCAGTTTAACTTAAAGATTCGCTATTAATAGACGCTGCTGCTGCTGGATGCACAGACGCTAGTATTCACACGTGCTTACAAGATCCAGGGGGCGAGGTTGGATCCAGATCCAACTCCTCCCACCTTACATATGCCTAAACTCACCCATCTCCACCCCTAAACCTACCATCTCCACCCCCTAGATGTGGATCCAACCCCGCCCCCTGGATGTTTGTTCTGCAGTGAGGGGCTACTGCTCTCTCTCTCTCTCTCTCTCTCTCTCTAATAACCGCATTAGACTTCATTAATAACTGCATTAGCCTGCATATCAAACGGAAGGTTTAGGATGAGGTGCGTAAAAAATTAGTTCAACACACGGGATTTCAGGACGGAAACATGTCAAATGTCTTGAAACAAATCATCTTGTGGTTGTGACTCCAGGCCGTTAAAATTATTAGAGAAATAATGCACTCCCGAAGTGGTTATTATGTGGCCACGTCGCCGCGCCTATTAATGGAATGGTCTTTCTCAGTTCTCAAACAAATGAAGAACTACATTCGATTTTTATTGACTGATCGCAAGCGCTTATTGCGATAGAAAACACTGTAACGGTTTCCACTGATTAAGAAATATTTTTGTTTGCTTGGATGGTAATATTAGGCCTAACATATTAATAGGGAAGGGGGGCCTTTTGCCCATGTTTTGCCTATGTCACGAAAAGAGGTAAATCCTGCCCTGCTTACACGACTGCGTTCCAATCCACCTCCGAAAGCAATGACCGCATTCATTGAACTTTTCCACGACATTCTAATTTATTGAGATGCACCTGTATATGAAAATTATTATATTGTCCTACTTTTCTTAGTGGTTTATAGTGCCAGTTTATCAGGAAGTGACTATTTTGTTCTCTTTGACTTGTTGGATGGAAAAGATGCTTGTTCGCAAATGTTTTATGCGATATTCCAGTTTTGCGCATAAGTTAAATTCGCAACTTTGGATGGAAACCTATTATTGGGAAAATCCCAATTTGGAACCTCTATAACTGGGTCCTTCATCTGAAAATAGGCCTAGTTATAGAATATGAGTGCTGCTTTATTCACATAAATAAATAATTTATATCTTTTGTTAAATTGTTTGTTCAATGATGTTATTTAATATAATTCTATTAACTGAATTATTTTCAAAATTATAATGCTCTGTTGTTGGTATGTAAAGCACTGCACGGCATTGCACTGAAATATAGGCTATTGCTGACCTTTTGATATCTTATCAAAACACAAGGCATATGAGATCTTCTAACCAGACGATTCTTCATATTCCCAAAACTAGATTAAAATCAAGGGGTGATAGGGCCTTTTCTGTGGTTGCTCCTGGTTTATGGAACCCTTTTCCAGTGCGCAATAAATCGTCCCCATCTGTGAAGATCTGATTAGAGTGAACAGGACTTAATTGTGTTTGTGTGGATGCATGTAATTGCTTATATTGTATTCATTATGCTGGAAAGTACTTTGGTCAATGGCAGTTAATACAATTTCTTAAAATATAAAATTTAATTTGTATTTATGTCTGTTTATTAATATTTCTTTCTCAAAAGAGGAATCAGAACTGAAATCATTACAATTCTTTAAGTTTGCTACATTATTTCTCACACTGTAGTAAATATTCACAAAAACCAAACAGTTCTTATATAATGATACATAAGTAGGTTCTGGGAGACCTTTAGGTTTATGCAAATTACTGTGCATTCGCGTTACCAGTGAACTGGCCAAATCATTGCTGACACCAAGTGAAAGAAGAAGGAAGTGCACTTGTAAAGCATTTTCTTTGCATGTCCTTTCATTTTCCCCTCTGTATATGTGAAACAGGACAGCCGCTAAGCCTGTTCCGCTTTTGAAGTTGCCTTTATACATCCAGCTGCTCACAGAAGCAGCATGTAATAATCAATCTCTATGTGTTCCTGTTGGAGCGGTTTCGCTAGAGTCGTTTGTCCACAGGTGTTTGTTCCAACTGAGCAGGACTGTTGATTTATCTAATTAACTGGTCCTAGTAGGATGAATCAGATGGTGCCGTTTATGATTGCAGCAAACATCTGAGGACAATAGAGCCCCAGAGATGAACATCATTGGAGCAAGTGGGATTAGATTCATTTCTAGCAGCTGGTGAGGAAAATCACTTCCTTTCTAAGCCCATAGGAGAGGAAAGGAGAGGCATATGCAATCTAATCCTGTGAGTATTACTGCCAACAGATATACATTAATGCATCAATTTAATAAGCTCTATGATTATTAAACCATGGACAGAACAAACTGGCAACTCTTTTTTGGCTCTAGTTCAATTACAAACACACTGGATGCTCTGACATACAGTAATACTAAAACCTAACCAGTGGCAACAGTAAAATGTAATATTAATAGATATAAATAAAACTGTCATTAGTAATCTCATTACTGTCTCTGTAAATAGCTAATAAATGTTCAGGCAGGTCTCTGGTCTTCCTACTGGCAATTTGACTACTCACACAATTGCAGTGCATTCCACAAATGCATTTCGGCAGTACATATTTAAAGTCTTTCTTTCATTACTTTGACAAAATTCTCCTTTCAACAGATGTTATCGGAAAGGGAGCACATTTTTCTGAAGTTATAAATATGTTTCTGTTCCTCTGAATGTCAAACTTTTTTTCTTTTTTGTCTTTTTTTCTTCTGTCACCGTTGATATGCTTTTCAAGATTCTGGTTCAGAGTTCCAAATAATCACACAATCGCTGTTGTTCATCAAAAGGCTTTCTCTCACAGAGCACTTTTAAAGACACTCGTCAGGGGGTTTAAGAACCAAACCTGCATTTGACTTTTGATGGCTTCAACGATAGCTCATTGAGATCAATATATTTCCACTTTAGAGAGAGAAATAAATATGGGTTGTTATCATGCTAGACCCAGTGGTTTATCACATCTGTGAAGCTTTTTTCTTTTCCATTCAAACCCCTATTTGAAAGCCTAAGATAGCAATGATTTGAAATTTCATAATTTATATTCAATGAGCATTGATCTGTTTCCTTCTAGTCGGTCTTGCAGGGCGACACCAAGTGCTTGACAAGGTAAGCATGTGAAATAAAGGCTTCACAAAATGTTTCAAATTATCAGAGCAGCTCCACAAAATCAATGCTCTTTAATTATAAATGAGCTCATTAATTGATCTCTTAAAAAGAAAAAGAAAAAGAATAAGAAAGAGTGTGTCTGTTTCAAGAGAGATGTCAGTGCTCAGGACACCTTCAGCTCCCAAACTTTTCAGGTTGTACTGGCTAAATTCACACTGCATAAATATGCATTATTTGATTAAATAATTCAGTTAAATTAATTGATATTAATTAAATTATTTGATTACATATTGTTTACTGGTCTCATTTAAAGCCTGTATAAACTAACTGAATTCAGTAACAAGCATTTAAATAATAATAATAATAATGATGATGATCAGAAAATGATTAGAAAAAAACCATTATAATTTTAGATGAAGATGTAGGGTCAACTTCAGTCAAAAATTACAAACTGACAAATGACAAAATAAAATAATGAAATGACATTGAAATTAAATATCAAATTGAACAGACATATTACAAAAAATCACTTTCCCATAACATGATTAACATTTGACACAAGATTTCACTTAAATTGGTCTGCAAGAAATTAATTACAGGAAAAAATTAGCTGCCCAGTGTGGGAAATACATGTGATCAATTTCATGTGCTCTTTAAGATCATATTTCTAATAACCCTACAAATTCCACACATATGTTAATATCATTAATTATAGTAGTCTAGTGATTACAATTAAAAAAAGGCTGTTCAACAAAATAACTATAATTTTATTTATTTTTTGCACACAACTATAAACAGCTTTAACAACAAAAGCAAAAACTATCTATTAACTGGTTTTGGATGACATCTTGTGGTCGTACCCTATCTGTGCAACTTGATAGCTGTGCAACTTGATAGACAAACATGTCCATAAAAGAAAACCTTGTCTGAAGGTGTCTTATACAGCCATGTTAAAAGGCTCTTTGCCTGCTCAAAATTTAGTGTAAATTATGCCTTTTCAGACCCACCTCAGCCCCATATAATGCAATTATGCCACCTCTGAGCAGCAGTTAAACAGTCTGCGCAAAAACACCTATGGCACTTCACCATCAAATGTACACTGCAGTGTAAATTTGGCATGAGAATCAGAAACAGCCATTGCCATAAGCCATAAAAGCATGTTGCCAATTATGACTGATATGGGTCAAACAAATTCACTTACATTAGACAATTTTGAATTTTAAAATTAATCATTTATAGAGGACAATTGAACATGATATTATATAGAATATTAATATGAATGCAATGAAACTTTGTTCTAAAACAAACATAAAACATTGTTCTAATAATAATAGGCCTAATAGATCCTTCAGCTTAGCATTCAGCTGACAAGTGACAAACTACGAGGAATGAAGAAAAAACTGGTTATGATGGCTGTTGACATGAAGCCTTCACTTTGAAAGTTTTTAAAGTCTACTTTATAACGAACTACAATAGGAAGTTTGAAACCATAGACCTTAGTTAGGGTATACTGAGCCATATTTAATTTTTGACAGGAATGAAAATGAGTTTGTGAGGGACAGACGTAGCCTACAGTTTGTCAGATGGATAGTAGCCTATAACTGTTGTTTAACAACATGCATCAACTATTAATTGAGATCTGTTCTTTGACTGTAGGCCACATTTGCGGC
The DNA here is from genome assembly GCF_001515605.1 of Sinocyclocheilus anshuiensis. Lineage (NCBI taxonomy): Eukaryota > Metazoa > Chordata > Actinopteri > Cypriniformes > Cyprinidae > Sinocyclocheilus > Sinocyclocheilus anshuiensis. The sequence continues at coordinate 682,480 of NW_015536463.1, read as the reverse complement.
AAAACGATATAACCGCTTGGTTATAAGTTAAATGCCCACCAGGTGCCGCCAGATATTAGTCATAGTCCCAAAAAGGGGTTGAACTTGATGAGCTGATTAGGTCTAATTTTAATGTCGCAACTTCTGATTGCCAGTATATCAAAAATGCGGTCGAAATTTGGAAAGCTCGCAGAACTGGGGCACTGCATGAGGCCGTCTTAAAATGAAATCAGACTATTAACTAATGAGCTGGATTTTCAGCGCAATTTAATCTAATGCAACATCCTCAAAAAAGTGAAACAAATATACATTATTATATACATTAACACAATAAATCTTGGCGTATAAAGTATTATGGCAGTTAAAAAGCTGTAAGGAGTCACAGGGATTGTCCGTGCTTTTTGTGCGGGACTCCTCCCGGCTGATGACGTCACGCAGCTTCTCCTAGTGTAAGTGAAGCACTTGAGCGCGAGACTCGCGCATAACGGTCCTCACTCAAAAGACTGACTGCATCTTCAAAACGTAAGTAAGTAGAATTTATATTGTTTTGGTGTTTATTTCGTCATCGGGCTTTTCATCGATTAGTGGAGTAACGTTATTGCTGTCCGCGTCGCTATCTTCCACTGAGTTGCCACTTTTCCTTGTTGAACTCACAACTGCTGTTTCTGACACTTCTGATTGAGTTTGACACGTGAAACTCGCATGAAATTGAGCTGTGTGAGTGTGTAGGTCTTCTGAATGTCTTCATCTGTTTCCTAGGATTTCACAATCCGTTTCAACTTGTCTGAGGTTCGCCCACCCACCGGAGACAGTCTTTTATCTTATAGGGAATCTGAACCTACTGTTTCACAGTTTAAAACTTGCATTTAGCCCTAAAAACTACACGATAACTAGAGAACTGCCAGAACATTTCTTTTGCGCCATATTTTGGACTGATCAATGTTACTGTAACTGATGCAGATTTTATTAGTATCAGGACTCAAACCTTCAGGAAACCTCTCATGTCAAACTACTAAGAAGCTCATCTTAAATAATATATACTAGCTCCGCAGAATTAATGTTTAATTAAACAGCCTGAACATGATTTTCTTCCCCCATTTCTCCTCATAAGTTATCTACATGCATATTTTGAGATATACGGTCAAATACAATGAAACATGGTGCAGATAATGTTTTGAACTCTGTCTGGAAGGTACAAGCCTATACTTGACAAAAAAAAGTTTTGTTTGTTTGTTCAATTCATTTATTTGGCACAGCATTAAACATTACTGCAGTATTTAAGGAATTCATTTTGTTTAAATATTGTATAAAGCCATGTCACCAAAAAGCAGCTGTCATGCTTCAAAACTCTGCATGCTTGTAAGACAAGTTAAGTCCTGAAAACGTCTCTACTGATGCCTACAGGTCTATGACGTTAACAATTACTTTAACAATATGCACAGAGATTCTCTTGACACCACAGACCTGTGTCCTAACATACCCTGAAGGTGTTTGCTATAATATGATGCAATATAAGTTTTGGGAAATGCAGCACATCCTTATTTCACAGGCATTTCCTCTGTATTTCTGAAACAAAAGGTGGAACAATCTGTGGTCTTTCACAGAGCAGATCCTGCAGCCCTATAAACACACACACACACACACACCCATACACTCAAAAACAAATAAATAAAAGTGAAATCTGTTTCAAGTCAGGCTGTACCCACAACAGCCATTTTAACATGCCATTTTCAGACAACAGCCATTTTTTTTGTACAGTTCTGAAGAAACAGATCTCTAAAATACTCCACAGATAATTTTCAATGTCTCTCATAATTATTTTCACAGTATAACATGACTGCTACCCATTTGCTGAGAATTTAAGCCCATATTTGCTCCTTATATGATGTATTTCTATGTGAACAGTCTTATAACATTCGGCCTAAGTGGCTTTGCTTTCACTGACGGTGAGACTTTGTGGAGATCTACTGGTTTTAAACATATTGAAGAGTCCAAACACATAGCATTTATTACCTTGTTGGAGTGATAATCTGCTGGATTACAATAATTAGTAGTTTCATAATAATATGTCAGACTGTTCTGTGAGAGACATTCCCAGTAGGCTACAGCTGGCCATTTTCTCTAAAGGCGCTTCATTGTGTGTGCTTTCTTCCCCAAGGTGGTAGCCATGGAAACCACTGATGTGTATTGCTGGAGAGCCTTTATAGTTCATGATCAGACTTAAGAGGATGCTGAGTTGCACTCAAACACTATCCTACTTTTGATTGCTAAATGCAAGCAACGTTTGATCCTTAAGCTTGCATGCTGCACACTTAAAGCAGCTCAGATAGAACTTCTATTTGTAAATGAATAATTCAATCACTTTGCACAATATTTGAAGCAATCGTTGGATAACATAAGTCATTGCTGAAAAATAAAATAAAATCAATAGAAGTATAATAATTAACATTAAAAAAAAAGAAAAACGTAGCAACTTTGATTTCAGTCTATATAGGCAATTTATTGTATAAATCTTCATAGAGACCAAGGCCTTTTATTCTCTGTTAGTGTTCAAGAGAATGTCACGAATACGGTAGACATGTCTGGACATGAACAAATATTTCTGCCCTTATTAGCCTTCCTTTAAGACATGTAGTGACAAAGTGTGGGCTCTCTTAGGTTTAGGATAAGTGGAATGAGGCCATAATACTGAAATTTGCCTTATATGATATAGACCAATAAGGAAAGAGTTGTACGAGTTGCTCTACAATGGCTAATCTTACTGTGATTAAATTACTGATTAATACTGAATGAAAAAATTATCACAGTCAACGGCATTTAATCTTTGTTGATGAATGCTTGTTCTTAATCAGAAAAGAACTGTTACATAACTGTTAATTAACATTAGAAAAAATGTATATGTTTTTTAGAAAATATTTGAGAACTGAATATTTTTTTGAAGAATTACACTTACGAATATTCTTATAAAAGTCTTGCAATTTCTTGAACTCTTCGTTCATCTCTGGTGGTGTTATTGTGCAAACAATATAAAATCTTGGACCTTATTTTAAGGTCCAATTCTCACTATTAACAAACCATTAACTATAACTTTTGCCTCAATAAACTCCTAATTTGCTGCTTATTAATAGTTAGTAAGGTAGTTGTTAATTTTAGGTATTAGGTTGGATTAGGCATGTAGAATATGGTCATGCTGAATATGTGCTTTATAAGTACTAATAAGCAGCCAATATGTCAATAATAGGCATGCTAACAAGCAACTAGTTAATAGTGAGAATTGGTCCCTATACTAAAGTGTTACCGAAATTTCCTTAAAGAATAAATTCGGCAGAAATTAAAAAAGCAAACTTATAATGTTCTTTCACCTTTAATTTGTGACAGATATTATGGAATGCCATTGATCTCTCCCACTGAAACAAACATGGGAAGAAAAACTTGAGACAAGAAGTGGAGTTCGGTAGCAATACACGCCATGGCTGCCCATCGCATTCGATCAGCGAACAGCAACGCTGTGCTCCCTCGCTGCAGATCTGAGGGTGCTCTCATCGATCTCAGTGAAGGAGTGTCAGAGGCCACCCTTACAGATGTTAAAGGTTTCCTTTCTTATTTTCACCTCACAATCACAGTACTGTTAACTTCTAGTTTTACCCTCATTCAATTTTTTTTTCTTAAAGGGCCTTCACCTAGTGCCTTGCGACTGGATACTACTGCCTCATTTGGAGCTGTCAGGGAAGTGATTGCCATTAAGGATTACTGTCCGTCCAGCTTTACCACACTCAAGTTCTCAAAGGGAGACTGTCTTTATGTTATAGACACATCGGGTGGAGAGTGGTGGTATGCACACAACAGCAAAGAGATGGGATACATCCCAGCTGCTTATGTCCATCCGATTAATTATCGAGATTCCACGTTCAGTGATAGCGGCATGATTGACAGCCTAAGTGACGTTTCTGAGGGAGTGAAAGAAATTGATATCTCTGGAGAGTGGACGGGGTCCGCCAAAACCACAGAATCTAGAAATGACAATCCTTTTGTTAATAAACGTATGTCAACTAACCCTTTCCTAAATTACATGCTGCAAGGCACCCCTGACCAAAACAGCAACCAGAATTCAGCAAAGGCTTTGTGTTTTGGTAATTTCTCACCTCCCATCTCAAACACCAGCAGCACTATTAATATTAATGTTTTTGAAAGTGGGCTGTGTGACACAAAAAGTATTAGCCCTGGCTCAGGAATTGGCCCAAATTTTCGCAGAGACAATCCGTTTTTTAGGAGCAAGCGCTGCTACAGCATGTCAGAATTGTCTGTCCTACAGTCCCTGTCTGATGGGAATCAAGGTTCTTTGAGTTTTTTTGGTGGCATGAAGTCACCTAAACCTGAACATTATCAAAGTAGAGAGGATTTCAAAACAGCATGGCTAAATCACCGTAAACTTACACGATCCTGCCATGACCTGGACTCCATTGGACAAAACCCAGGTTGGGGCCAAACCCAGCCAATAGAGACCAACATTGTATGCAACCTGGACAGTTCTGGTGGTGCCGTGGAGCTGCCAAATACCAGTATCAGTATACATATTCCTGAGGGTCACGTTGCACCGGGTGAGACTCAACAGATATCACTGAAAGCCCTTCTGGACCCACCGTTGGAGCTTAACAACGATAGATGTACTACCGTAAGTCCAGTGGTAGAAGTAAAACTCAGTAACATGGAAACCAAGACCCCAGTCACTTTAGAGATGAAGGTGTCTGTTGTAGTGAAGATAGAGAGCCGCAAAACCACAGAGGTGGTGTGTGTGAGAAGCGACTTCAAGGAAGGTCCGTATGTCCCGATTCCACATGTATACATGTATGGAGACACAGTTCAAGTGACTCTGGACAATTTAGAGCCTTGCATGTATGTCTCTGTAATTGCCCAAGCACAAACAGTGGCCCCATACAACACAGTCTGGGAACATGTCGTAAAAAAAGTCACTCTTGGGGTATACGGGCCAAAGCACATCCACCCGTCCTTCAAGACAGTGGTGGCCATTTTTGGCCATGACTGTGCCCCAAAGACGTTGCTAGTGAGTGACGCGAAAAAGCACTTACAGTCAACTCCACCTGTCATCCTCCAACTCTGGGGAAAGCACCAGTTTGTACTAACAAAACCTCAAGACCTTCAGGTTGGCGTGTATTCAAACATGTCCAATTTTGAACTGAGAGCCAATGAACAGGCAAGAACCGTGAGGGGATTTCAGATCAAACTTGGCAAAGTGGCCCGCCTCATCTACATGATCGCAGCACGCGATTCAACCGACATTTCAGACTTTACTTTGCGTATTCAGGTCAAGGATGATAAGGACTGTATCTTGGCCCAGTTTTGCGTTCAGACCCCAACCCCACCACCAAAAACAAGCACAAGAAGCTCCGTTCAAAGGCGCTTCCTCAAGAAAAAGGAAGTGAACAAAATCATACTGTCTCCTCTTGCAGCGACCGCAAAGTACCCTGTGTTTCAGGACAGACTAGTCAAAAACCTAAAATTTGCTAAGTTTCTGAAAACTGTTGTAAGACAGTCCAAAAGCCTGTATTTGCTAGAGTATCTTAAAGGCGATGTAGTGGCCCTTTTGAGTGAGGAAAAAATAAAACTTAAAGGACATCTATGGACCAAAGAGTGGTACATCGGATACTACCAGGGAAGAATTGGGTTGGTGCATGCAAAAAACATTCTAATCATGGGAAAAGTTAAACCTGTTAATTTCAAAGGGCCTGATCTTACAACTACAATCCTTTTAGAGCAGCTCCTAAAGCCCTGCATGTGTCTGACGTATATCTATGCATCTGTGCGGACAATACTGATGGAAAACGTGGCGAGTTGGAGAGTGTTTGCTGACGCTTTGGACTACGTAAATCTGCCTCTGACACATTTCTGTCGGACAGAGGCAGAAAGTGAGCCTGAAAAAGTGGCTTCTGTTCTTGAGAAGCTCAAGGAAGACTGCAACGCAGCTGAGGGCAAGGAGAGGAAGTCTTTCCAGAAGGAACTCATGAAGGTAAGCTCTGACATGGAAGTAGATCTTTCAGCTAAACTTGGTTGTGTACTGGGAGCACCTTTATAGAAACCATTTTTAAAAGGTATATAAAATGTTTTATTCATTTATTGGAGGTTTTCTTAAAACTGACAAGACGATAATCATTTTCATGTAATGGCTGGTAACTGATAAATGACCAATATTAAAATTTGATCATATTTTTAAAAATAAATTAAATATGTATCTTATTTATATTTGGTCATACACATTCGCTTATTCATTATTTATAAGGCTTGCAACTGCAAAGAGAGATGAGAGAAGAGTGACGTTTTTGAAAGTTAACAAGTTAAAAGTCTGAAAGTCATCAGCAGAAATATATCCTACCTAAAATACAAAAAAAAATTCATTACTGAAAAAAAGAAAAACTTGATAAAGCTGCATGCAATTTCGAGATAGAAAAATAGTATGAATTTAAAAATTAAAGGTATCAAAAATTGAAATTAAAAAGTTTGGTGTAAGATAGAATTTGACCTTGCTGGTTTGATCTTTTCAGTTTTGCAAATGAACAGATTTGTATGAATTAAACTATGAATAATATATAATTTCTCTAGTTGATACCAGAACGTGTCAAATAAATATTTCATAACGTTGCTCAAAGCATTTGTCACAAACACTTGAGACTCAAAGCAAAGACCAAGTGCTAAACATTTTAAAGTGCCACCTTATTTGCAGAACACCACCAGCTACCCACTTTAACATGCTATCCTGAATCAAAACAACAATATATGATCAATATAGTAATCCTTCCTAAATAAACTGACTGAAAAACATTCAATTTCTCACACAAAACCTTATCTCTCTCATTTGGTCTATATTACGATGATGGATAATGTGCTAAGATACAGGTTTGTATGGTTGTCACCTGCCTCAACCCCTCTGTGCCACTGTGTCAATAAAGCCTGATGTGAAAACTGTCAACAGGAACCTGAAACAGAATGCTTCCCATTCTCAAGTTGCATTTTAGCTACTTATTTTACAAACACTTACATAAATCTGCTGTATGATGCATTAGTCATTCTGCAATAATCACCTAAAAGAAACCTCTCTATATCACAGAAAGCACACACTAAAGATTCTCTAAGTAAAAATCACAATTAAATGTAATTATTTAAATCATGCATATTTAAACCAGGGCTGTCAATACATTAAAAAAAAAATATATGTCAACATGCAGCAACACAGACCATCCTAAATAAACTGACTGAAAAACATTCAATTTCTCACACAAAACCTTATCTCTCTCATTTGGTCTATATTACGATGATGGATAATGTGCTAAGATACAGGTTTGTATGGTTGTCACCTGCCTCAACCCCTCTGTGCCACTGTGTCAATAAAGCCTGATGTGAAAACTGTCAACAGGAACCTGAAACAGAATGCTTCCCATTCTCAAGTTGCATTTTAGCTACTTATTTTACAAACACTTACATAAATCTGCTGTATGATGCATTAGTCATTCTGCAATAATCACCTAAAAGAAACCTCTCTATATCACAGAAAGCACACACTAAAGATTCTCTAAGTAAAAATCACAATCAAATGTAATTATTTAAATCATGCATATTTAAACCAGGGCTGTCAATACATTAAAAAAAAAAAATATGTCAACATGCAGCAACACAGACCATATGAAGCATACGCAGACATGCACAAGTTTAGGTAATACAGGCACTGGACTAAAATAACAATGAGCTGAAACATCTGCTCGAAACACCACATTAGAGTGTGATTGAAATTATGATATTGGCAATATACATACATCATGTAGACTATGCCTTTGACATAAAAAAGCATCATATCATTGAAGTGAAGCAGGCTAAATGAATGTTAGTGTCAGGTACACACGTTTGTGTTACACTGTATGAACTAAAATTAGGAAGGGTCATCTGTGATCGTCTCAAACGTGAAAATGCCGGAAGATGTGAACGTGTTGAAGGAGAATCTTAGTTGTGCAGATGTTTCCTTTTTTATTGTTAGAATCTACACAGAAGGATCAAATGTGGAACAAGAGACGCCCTAAATTACACAAAACCCCCACACCTACAAATCCATTGCTAGGAGATTGCTAACAGACATGCATCTGCAGTTCTCTTCACATCTGAATAAAGTACTTGCATTTTCTGCATAGAGAATAATTAGCATTTTAGAGCAATGGGTTCCCTCTGGAATGTGTTAAGGGTTTTTGATTTATGAATACAACGATGTCTGTGGTTAACATTACATGAAGAGACCTTCCTGTTTTGTTCTACAAAATAAATTACACAAGAGTCAAATGTGAATATTGAAACCCATTAGAAATCCCCTTAAGAATCCGTGGTGAATTAATCTTTTGGGCTGGCCTACAAATTGACATCATGACTGAACAGCATTAGAGAACTTTGTAATTCCATTTTTAATCAGTAAAAGTTCCAGTTGTAATGCCTTCATGAGGATTTTTTTTTCTTTGAGTTTTTGATTCCTCCCATTTCCATTAGCCTATTGTTAGAGCAGAAGAGCGGCCCTGTATAAACTGTCAGTGATTTCTGACAATAGTTTATAAACAGAAGACAGAATTGTCAGCTTATATAAAAGGAAATCACAAGAGGCAGGCAAGAGGGAAGATAATAAAGGACAAGTACTATCATAAAATCAGATGTTAAAGAAGAGGAATTCAAAAGAAAAACATGTAAAGTAATTTTCTGCTCAACTGTCTTAATAATGCAAGCTGCATCTTGCTGTGATTATGTCTATAGTGAACTCAACAGTGGTAAATCTAAGCTAAGTGAATGTATGAGTACTGTACACTGACTAATTCACAAGTTATGTTTTATGAATTTAAAGAGTTCCTGCACTGATTAACTGATTCATAGATCATTATGCTAATACTAGTCAATTAGATTCCCAGGGAGCATACTGATTAAAAATTTGTGGCCTGAATTCACTGCAAGTTGCTTCGCATAAAAGTGTCTACCAAGTGCATGGGTCAAATGAATGAAAAACTTTAGAACTATGTTTAAATTTGCCAGAATGTTAATGTGAAGAAATAAACTTTTCTGTGCCAATATCAGACAGGTTCACTGGGTACATTGATGCAAAACAAGTAACAGAATCTGCACACCAAAAAAAAAAAAAGAAACAGATAAATCATGGAGACAAGAGAGAGGCTCAAAGCACTGAAGAAAGTTCAATGAACCGAAACATTTGCTTTTTTTTTTTTTGAGCATCTACACTTGCTTTTTTTTTTTTTGACAATGTTTTGTCAAAAACATTTTAGTAAAAAATAATAATGGGCCTCAATTAAAAAGCCTCTTCTCAGATATGATTTATTTGTTTTATTTCAATTTTTAGATTTGATGTGCAGATGTCTTGTTACTGATGCAGCATACTAATAATTTTGGAGGTGTCTAAAGGAGCAATGAAGAAAACAAAACAATGAAACCAGCTTTGGCATGTTTGTGGGCAAAATAGTGAAATGATCAAAACATCATTAAAATAATAATTTGCTTTTCTCATTAGATTTAAAAATAATAACAGAAGCACTACTGCTAATTTCATACCCATTAAAAGATTAACTTGAAGCTTATACAGTAGTTCTGCTTACCACACTTGACTTCATTTGAGGCATTAACAGTCGGTTCAAGATTATGTGATAATCAACAGTCTGAGCAGACAGGGTGCAGATTTTGTTTGGCTTTCTTTTACTACTGTGTCTCTGTAGGGTTTACTTAATAAGTTCCTGACTGTGACAGGGGTCAGGGGTGAGACACCTCAGGAAACAGGTGCACATGAAAAGCTTTATCTTTTTTTTTGGCTAATGCACACAATCAATGTGTACACAGTGTGATACATGCACACACAATACATGTCTTTTTCACTTTCATCTAGACAGTAAGTGGTACAGTAAGTCGTCCTGATCACGATTCTTTTAGCCTAATGTACAAGTCAAAGACATACCTTCCTGTTTGTTTGTACGTAGAACTAGCATCGTTGATAAGAGGGAAGCCATCCAAGACTCCTGCTATCTCATTGCTCTGTTTGGAGCCAGAACTTTAACAGGTCTTCTGGGGCATCAGCGCCGTGTTCCTCCCCCTCTAAGCAGACTTCCTGCCATTCCAAACATTCCAAGCCATGGAACTGGAATGAGAGATTAGTGGGTTCAGGGCGTGTAGCTTTTAAAAACTTACTGATTTTGTGTGTATGTGCATTTAAACATATTTGAGTGTATGAAGAACACCTGCATGTTTGACTAATTTATATCTGAAAACTTCATTGTAGAAAGATTGATTCCTTTCTTTGTTGTATAAAGCAAGCACTAAGAAAGTGTAAATGTCACATGTCGTCATCATCAGATAAGAGTTTCAGACATTTTGTAGATCAGTGAACGTCATATATTCACAAGGCGCAGTGAACATAAGTCCTTATTCAGTTTTTTAAATGTCACGCCAAACTTTCAGGGGAGAAAAGAAGGTCACGTTAATAAGACAGAACACTTGCCAACAGAATGGCCGGATATTCCTCCCTAACATTTCCCTTGTCCAAGGGGCCCGGAGTCACTCTCATTATATTCTGCTCACAGGAGCATTCACGTCGCTTCCTGCATATCACCACATTTATCAAAGCACCCGGCTTGATGACTTGAGCTCTGGATTGGTCTGGATCTTCTGAGGCAGTGCTTAGAAAACCACTGACGCTATCTCAGTTTTGTAGTTTGTGTTGTTGTGTATTCTTGTTAAAGTTTACTAATTAGAACAAGCTTTACTTAGCAACCACTGCGATGGGTGGGGGGGCACTTTTTAAAATTGAAGATTTGGTATTTGAGATTATGAAGGCAGATATCAACAATAGGACACAACTCTACAAAGTACTCATTTTAGAAGATTTGATTTGAAGGCTATTTGCATAGTTTCAATGTTTCAACAATTATTTGCCCTCTAGAAGCTTGCGTTCTGCAAGTGAACGGCGTATTATTGTGCCATCTCAAAGAGGCACAAAATCACTCACAGACTTTTTCATTAACAGTTCCCTCCTGGTGGAATGACCTGCCCAAATCAATCCGAGCAGCTGAGTCCTTAGACATCTTCAAGAAACGACTAAAAACACATCTCTTCCATCTTTATTTGACCCTCTAACTCTAGCACTCTCTATTCTA
>NW_015536463.1:665073-671252 GCF_001515605.1 Sinocyclocheilus anshuiensis | reverse complement strand
ATCTGTTCCACCTTTATTTGACCCTCTAACTCTAACACTTTCTATTCTATTTTAATTCTACTTTATCTATATCTTTTTTATTTTTATAAAAAAAAAACACTAGCTTTCTATTTTTTCTATTCTACTTGTTTTTCTTTGTGTGTGTGTGTGTGTATATATATGTGTGTGTGTGTGTGTGTGTATAATATGTATATGTATATATACACCTTGCTACGTGCACTGCGTTAGGCTAACCGAGACTTGTCATTTGCACTTATATATATTGTTGCTCTTTTGTTAGTTTTGACTGCTTTTATTGTCATCATTTGTAAGTTGCTTTGGATAAAAGCATCTGCTAAATGACTAAATAAATAAATGTCATATTTTGTGTAAATGCATTGTAACTAGGGATGCACGTGTATTAAAATTATGCCTGAGGCTGATATACTACTAATTATTTTTGTTATAGCTGACAGTGATAGCCAAAAAATGGTCAATATTTAAATTCTTAATTATAAATAAAACACTACAAACTAAAATCAATAGTTGCAAATGCTAAGAGACAATTCAGGCATGATAACTTAAAAATTTACAGTATAAAAACTGATATTCTTTTTAAAATAGATTCATTTAGACGTTTAGTTATTGTTCACCCAAAAAATAAAATTCTGTTATTATTTACTCACCCTCATGTTATTCCAAACCTGTATCACTTTCTTTTTATGTGGAACTCGAAAGAAGTTTTTTTTTTTTTTTTTAAAGTCAGCGATATCCAGTGTGGTTTTGGACACCACTGATTTCATTGTATAGATAAAAGCAGTTAAAACAATCTTCAAAAAATCTTCTTTTAAGAAAGCTAGATTTTTGGGGTGAAGTATCCCTTTATAAGCGTTATTAAATTATAAATTCAAGTAAGTGCTAGACGATCCTGAATGTAAAAAAAAAACAAAAAAGGGGAAAAAAAACTGAATGCACAATTAAATATCCATAATAAGCCCAAAAAAAATCCCATATTTTGTGCATCCCAAACTATAACAAGTATTAGACATGGTTAGAGCTCTCTCTGAAGTCATATTTCTGAGTAGGAATTCATTAATAATCATTATATATGATTTTTTGACATTACAAAACTGACATTTGGGAGTTTAACATTATTCAAATTGTGACTTCAAACACAGTGACTAAAGTAAAGCAGAGTTATAATCTTTGCATAGTGGCTTGGTGATGATAAACTCGTGATCTGACTGTATATCTGTCATTCAGGCTCTTCTGAAGATGGACTGTCAGGGCCTGGTGGCACGGCTGGTCATGGACTTTGTGCTGTTGACTACAGCGGTGGAGGTGGCAGGTCGCTGGAGGGAGCTTGCTGAGAGACTAGCTAAAGTGTCCCGGCAGCAGATGGAAGCGTATGAAGCTCCACACAGAGACAGCAGGGGACAACTGGACAGTGAGGTAAAACAAACACTGAAAGCATTGAAGGAAATAGTTCACCGAAACCCTGAATATTTTGTCAACATTCACTCACCCTCATTCTTCCAAACCTGTATGATTTTATTTCTTAAGTGGAACACAAGAATTTTTTTAATGCAATGAAAGTGAATGATGATTGAAACTATCAGTCTGCCTAACGTGACTTCAAACACAGTGACTAAAGTAAAGCAGAGTTATAATCTTTGCATAGTGGCTTGGTGATGATAAACTCGTGATCTGACTGTATATCTGTCATTCAGGCTCTTCTGAAGATGGACTGTCAGGGCCTGGTGGCACGGCTGGTCATGGACTTTGTGCTGTTGACTACAGCGGTGGAGGTGGCAGGTCGCTGGAGGGAGCTTGCTGAGAGACTAGCTAAAGTGTCCCGGCAGCAGATGGAAGCGTATGAAGCTCCACACAGAGACAGCAGGGGACAACTGGACAGTGAGGTAAAACAAACACTGAAAGCATTGAAGGAAATAGTTCACCAAAACCCTGAATATTTTGTCAACATTCACTCACCCTCATTCTTCCAAACCTGTATGATTTTATTTCTTCAGTGGAACACAAGAATTTTTTTAATGCAGTGAAAGTGAATGATGATTGAAACTATCAGTCTGCCTAACGTCTCATTTTATGCTTCACAGAAGAAATAATGTCATTTTGGTGAACTGTCCTACTGTGTTTTTGTATGATCTGCTTACGCCCTACTTATATTTAGAGTCGGATTAGAGGTGGACCTTCATGCTTACTTTTTTAAAAACAATATATATTTTATGTTTTTGTATGAATCACATCATACAAATTCATAGAAAAAATGCTTAATTATACCACCTTGTAAAATACTTATGTTTTCTCATGTGGTCAGGTTGGAGAAGAAGTGTCAAGTCTGTTTGCACAGTTTACACAGCGTTTAGTGCGCATTGAAAAGCTTATGACGTGGCTCAAACTGTAGATCAGTGACAGTACAGACAACTGTGCAAACAAAACAGACAGAGTATGTAAACATAAAGTTAAGTAATATAAAGTATATACAAACTATAGAATGTTCAATCCTTTGCATTATAAAAATGGATAAAGAACAATGTCCAAGTGAGATGGGCGAGAGAGATGGTAACTGACACTTGTAAAATGTAGGCTATAACTGGGTTTTAAGCACAAATTACTGGAAACCCACAAGTCATGATTACTGTGTTTGCATCCAGCTCAGAAGAGGAACCTAAATGTTCTACCAACAATTGATGAGATTATGAGCTTCCTCTTGGGCTTTGTTTTACTGGCTTAGAATATTTGCACACATTCACTCTTAATGGAGAGCATACGGATTGGGTATAATCTTTTTAGGAAACTAAATTGAGGGTGCATAAATGTCCCATTCATGGAGATTTACATATCAAACTTAAATCTTTACTTTTTTTCTTTTGTAAAGGCCATGTGGAAACCTGCCTATGACTTCCTGGTCACGTGGGCAGCCCAGATTGGGGACAGTTACAGGGATGTGATTCAGGAACTTCACACTGGATTGGACAAAATGAAGAACCCTATTACCAAGCGCTGGAGGCACATCACAGGCTCCCTCATCCTTGTCAACTGTCTGGATCTTCTACGGAGCTCCGCTTTCAGCCCCTGCTCTCAAGATGACTGCGCCATATAAAGACTGCTTACATCGCCTGACGTTTACAAGACCCAGACACACCTGATTTCAATTGTATTCATTGTGTTGTTTTTAATATTCTTAAAAGCACTTATATGTTTGCACAATAGATTTGTTGCACTGTAAATTGTACATTGAACCAAATTACTGAAAAGTGTAGGCCTATTGCTGATGTTTTAATACAAGCAAAAGTCTCTATCTCATGTAAAACTTTAATGTAAAATAAGATATGATTGTTCAGATTTTTTATTCATTGCATATCATCATGATTTTATACTTATACTAAATTTTGCACAAAAGATACACTTTTACATACTTCTACATTTTTCACTAATACTGTAACAATCGTACTCTTTTATGTTTTGTGATGCCAACACTGTATGCTAAACTGCCTGTTTTACTTTGCTCCAAGTGTCTATTTGTTTATGTTGTTTAGTTTTAAGTAGCCTGATGTTTTTATAAGTGAAAGTAAATGTTAGGATGAAACGTAAAATGGAAAAAAAATTATAAAACATTATCAGCTTAATAAAGATATACACCACATAATAAAGTAATGGGATCACTTTAGTCCACTTTTAAATAAAACGTAAAACTCAAACTCTTCCATCAGCACATGTTGGCCTATAACTAAATCATCTAGTCATCAGTTTACAGATATTAAAAGATTTACTCACCATTCATTTGGGACGCTGGAGGCGGAACATTTGCCTTTTGACCATTTTAGTGTTAGTGTTGTTATTTAAGCGTCTCCGCTTTGTTGATAAGTTCCGTATAAACTCCGTATATACATTTGGAACACTCGTTGTATTGCAATAGTAATGTAACTTTCATTTATGGCGCACAATTTTAAATTTACAGTTCAAGGATTTCAACTACAAGGTGCAGCGGAAGTCGAAACGATTTTGCGTGTGCTGCTATCCCGCCTTCAGGTGCGTACGAATTAAAGCTGCCGCGGAGTTTGCTGTGTCTTGATAAGAATGTTGGCCTACTATCAAAGATTTCTGATTAAATGACGAATGATTCTTGTTTGATATTGATGTCAACGTAAATGGCTTTAATTTGTGCAGAATATACGAAGATAGTTATTTTTAAAAAAGTCAATTTGATTGTTATGATAATTCCAAACAGCACTGTTTTCCCCCCAAAATACACATTATATTCATACGATTTAGTTTGATGTTCCAAGGGATGGTCCATGTAAATCCAATGCAAATTTATCAGTTGAACACTTTTGTTCATTCAAAGTTAAAATAAATCATTGAATTTATATATTTTTACTTTGAGTGAACATTTTAAATGTAATAAATCATATGTTTAAGTATTATGTGGAAACTAAATGTTGAAACTATACCATGTAGAAAATAAAAATGTCATGTTTTTCTAGCCTATATGTCTCTGATTTGCATCTTCCTATCATGCATTGTACAAGGTCACAGCATGTCACAGTAGATTTGCTTACACATTTACTGTGCAGATTCTAGGATACTGTCCTGTCATAAATTTACAATACATACATTAACCTCACTGACATGTTGAAAATAACCTTTCATTTCTGTCCACCTTTCCTCGAAAGAGCTTATGTATCAAGTTGACTTTAACTCTCACATTTGTAAGAGTTAATTGTTGAGTGTAGATGGCATGTCCTTGATATGATGACTTTGAGTGACAAAACCCACTCAAAAATATTAATCTGGTCGCAGTCAAAGTGTAACATTAGACATTATCGTAAGTTTTAAGTTTTTCTTGATGTGCTTACTGGGAGTTTTACAAACCTATACTTGCTGTGTGGGAATTCCAGTCTTATCACTCCAGCATAATTTTTCTCGCTGCTTGACAGGCTCTCCCAACAAAAATTATGACCAGTGTAAACAGTCATCATTGTGGGTCTTACAGAAATAAGCTTACATCTTCCCCTAGACATGCAGACAGCATAGTTCCCATCACACACCCTTCATCAGTACCCTCTCTCACTCTCTGTGGAGAACCCTGGACTACAGACAAAAATCTGAAAGACGTGTGTGTGTGTGTGTGTGTGTAATATAATGAACATGTACAGTCAACTGTGAAGATTTTATACAGTTGTAACTGGTATTCCGCAGACACAGTCAAGCAAGTGTGTGTTTATGAATGTGTCTGTGTTTGCTGTGATATGCCATAAATAAACTGTGTTCCTTCTCATGTCAGTGAGCACTGGAGTTTTTTTCTCCTCAGTTCTGTTGAGGAAGACAAAGACAAATGGCTTGCCTCAGTACATTGCTTCATTTTTCTTTCTCTCCATGCTAATGCTATAAAGAACAGTGTCCTGAAATATTCTATAAATAGTCAATTATTGTAAGATTTCAATTAGAGCAGTTCATGATTGAATGTTACATTCTGAGTCATTTTACTGCCTAAATAGGTAAGTGGGAAACTAAAAAATAAGGCCAGTTCCCAGTAATTTCTCCTCTAACATTTCCATCACACATCTACCACCTAGTGGACAAACAGTTAATATAAAGGACAAAGTTTTACTCAGTGTAAAGACAATTCCTTGAAACATCCGAATTTAGCATGTGTGTTGTCAAACTTAGCAAATGTTGATTGAATAATATCTTTAAATCTAACATTAACGATTATTGTCATATGTTTAAGTTAGTAGCAGCTCAGTTCTTTTAACTAAAGTTTGGAAAATTATTATAACTTTTCAGTCTATAATTAACCATGGTTTTATTATAGTAAAAGTGTAGTAACCATTGTTTTTTGGCGCATTGATTACCATTTGTATAACCATAGTTTTACTACAAATACCATGGTTAAACTATGGTTACTGTAGCAAGACCCTAATTTGTGGTTACCATGGTTTAACTATCCCCTTACGAAAATTAACCATGGTTTTACTACAAATATAACCAAAAAAAACATGGTTAATTTTGGTAAAGGGATAGTTTACCTAATAGTAACAACATTGATCATTGGTTTGGAATACTTTGGCGTATTGATTTGTCAAAAGTAGCTACTTCATATGACTTTTCCGTTTAAAAGAACACGGATATAGAAAAAAATGTAGTACCTACTATGGACGCCAGATGGCGATATA